>NC_142068.1:90300000-90452500 GCF_059756535.1 Pantherophis guttatus | reverse complement strand
CTATTCTAATAGCAAATTCTTCAAGGTATTGCATCACATTTTTGATTAAATTATCTTTCCATTGATATATAATTTTTATGGTACTACTCCAAAAAAAAAAAAAGTAGTGTTATTAGCTAGTTTTAGAAAATACATTTTTCCACAATTTTGGCCACTACTCTATCTATCTATCTATCTATCTATCTATCTATCTATCTATCTATCTATTATCTATCTATCTATCTATCTATCTATCTATCTATCTATCTCCACTGTATCTATTTATTTATATATCTATCTAATCAATCTCAGGTTCATAGGTGATGATTCAGTGGGATCTTTAAAAAAAATGGTTATGTTTCGTTTTAATCCTTACTTCTCAGCTGTTGCTCAATTGGTACTTTCAGGATCTGAGTGAACTCATTCCTGTGCCAAAGGATGCAATCACACTCAGACACTGAATTATTTAGAGTTCCATTTAACTGTTTACTTGTTCCCACATGGGAGTATATGAAATCAGTTTACCTAATAGGGAGTTGCAGCAATTACACATACTGCTACATCCAGAGCTGTGTGCAAAAGAGGGCACCGAATATGAACTTGCAACATTTCCTCTCTTCATACCTGCATTTTTGTTTGAAAGCGAAGGAAATATTTCACGAGCAGAGCAATGTAAAGTTTACATTCAATATAAGAAGGTCTCAGTTTAAATCTCAATTTCAGACTTATTAGAGATCTCACGTAAAGCACTGTATTTTCAACTCTAGCTGCCTGTCTGTCAACCGTCCCACTCAGTCATTTAGCAAAGGAAGACTCCTGGCCCATTGTTATACCAAGAGTATACTTTACTAAAGTTTAAGAGGTTACAGAAGTAGCAAAGCTGGATCTGGCATTTTCACGCACAAACAACTTCCCCTTTTTCCCGGCCATTCTCCCTGTTATGAATAAATGGGTGCTTGCGCTGTTCATTTGAGCTCCGAGCTTAGCAATTTGGTTGCAAACGTTTCGTCACCATTCGAGGAGACATCGTCAGTGTGCTTTGAATTGTGCTTGTCTGTCCCAGCACTGCCCTTTAAATACCTTTTTATCAGTGGTGAAATTCAATTTTTTTTTACTACTGGTTCTGTGGGCATGGCTTGGTGGGTGTGATGTGGCTTGATGGGCGTGGCTTGGTGGCCATGGCAGGGAAAGGATACTGCAAAATCTCCATTCCTATCCTACTCCAGGGGAAGGATACTGCAAAATCTCCATGCCCACCCCACTCCAGGGGAAGGATACTGCAAAATCTCCATTCCCACCCCACTCCAGGGGAAGGATACTGCAAAATCTCCATTCCCACCTCACCTGGGGCCAGCCAGAGGTGGTATTTGCCGGTTGTCCGAACTACTCAAAATTTCCGCTACCAGTTCTCCAGAACCTGTCAGAACCTGCTGGATTTCACCCCTGCTTTTTATGTGATGCAAATTGGTGAATGTTCTTTGTTTGGATACTTCTGAGTCATGGTCTGATTTCAGACTGTTTGATCAGACCATGACTCACGTGTATCTGAACAAACAACTTTCACCAATTTGCATCACGTAAAAAGGTATTTAAAGGCCAGCGCTGAGACAGACGAGCACAACTCAAAGCGCACTGACGATGTCTCCTTGAATGGTGATGAAATGTTTGCAACCAAATTGCTGAGCTCAGCGTACAAACCAACAGCCCAGCCTGAGCTACTAATATTCAAGCGCATTTCAAAATGGGCGCTTCTATATTGTTTGGATAATGGACCCTCAGTTCACGGGCTCTCCAGCTCTGCATTCCAATGGTTGACCTTGGGCTGGCTAGCATCTCTCATGCCTCAGGCCGGTATGGCTCAGTTTCCATCCCCCCTTACACTCCAATCCTCTCTTCCCTCCCCCCTTTGCTAATGTCAGGCAGACAACTTGTGATGCTTAGCAAGCACAAGGGCAGCCACGACACTATCTCTGTTATATAGACCTTATTTTCAAGATGATCACAAGTATGTCTGAAATATATATTATACTATATGGAGTTCAGGTTATGACTTACAACTACAGTTTTTCTGTTGCTAAGTGAGACATTTGAGAAAGGAGTTTTGCCCAGGGGTGAAATGCTCCCGGTTTGGACCGGATCGCCCGATCCAGTAGCGATGGCGGCAGGTGGTTTGGAGAACCGGTAGAAAAAATCCCTCCCCACCCCCATGCCCAGCTGAGCCGCACGATCATCAGAGG
Source organism: Pantherophis guttatus (assembly GCF_059756535.1). Lineage (NCBI taxonomy): Eukaryota > Metazoa > Chordata > Lepidosauria > Squamata > Colubridae > Pantherophis > Pantherophis guttatus. The sequence continues at coordinate 90,450,284 of NC_142068.1, read as the reverse complement.
CTTTTTATTTTATTTTTAAAAGCATTTTTTCTACAACCTCTTCGGCCGAAAAAATGCTTTTAAAAGTAAAAACAAAGCCTCTGCTGATCAGGCAAGTCAACTGGGATCGTCAGAGGCTTTTAAAAGCATTTTTTTACAACCTCTTCAGCCAAAGAGTTGTAGAAAAAATGGTTTTAAAAGTAAAAAAATGGTTTTAAAAGTATATATTAAAAAAGTTACGCCCACTCAGTCATATTACCCACCACCACCAAGCCACGCCTACAGAACCGATAGTAACAAATTTTACACCTCTGGTTTTGCCCCATTTTCTTGCCATAGTTGCTAAGTGAATCACTGCAGTTACTAGGTTAGCAACATGGCTGTTAAGTGAACCTTGCTTTCCCGTTGACTTTGCTTGTTGGAAAGTGATCCTGGGACACAGCGACCATCATAAATATGGGCCAGTTGCCAAGCGTCTGAATTTTCATCATGTGCCCATGGGATTGCTGCAAAGGTTGTAAGTGTGAAAAGGGGTCATTTTCAGTGAGGTTGTAACCTTGAAGGGTCACGAAACGAACCGTTGTAAGTGGAGGACTATCTGTACTTTGAACAGCTAAAACAACATTGAGACACTTTATCTCACAGGAAAGAAAAAAAATTCCTAGCATGTGAAATTCAGTTGTAAGCTTGAATTCAGATAAGAGCAGTGAGTGGTGGACTGCATCTGAATACAGAACTGACAAACGTAGGGGAGAATTTTGATCTCGTGTCTGAATCTATTGGCGGAGACAAAACTATTTTGCATTGGCTAGCTCCCCTACCAATTAGAACCTCTTGCAACCTCTTCCCTGACATTAGATGATGAGTCCCATCCTGCTGGCCTCTGGTAACATCTTGAAAACTTAAGGTCCTACGTGTGGGATAGAGCACAGCCTGTTTGGAAGGTTATTCAGATAATGCCCAGCTGCTATGTGATTTATGTTTATTCTAGCTATTTTATTTATTTCAGTTTTTGTAAGGGAGGGAGAGAAGGAGGGAGGGAGGGAGAGAGGGAGGGAGGGAGGGAGGGAGAGAGAAAGAAAGAAAGAAAGAAAGAAAGAAAGAAAGAAAGAAAGAAAGAAAGAAAGAAAGAAAGAAAGAGGAAGGGGAAGGGGAGGGGAGGGGAGGGAGGGAGAAAGGAAGGAAGGAAAGAAAGAGAAAGAGAGAGAGAGAGAGAGAAAGAAAGAAAGAAAGAAAGAAAGAAAGAAAGAAAGAAAGAAAGAAAGAAAGAGGAAGGTGGAAGGTGGAAGGGGAGGGGAGGGAAGGGGAGGGAGGGAGAACAGAAGGAAGGAAGGAAGGAAAGAAAGAGAGAGAGAGAGAAAGAAAGAAAGAAAGAAAGAAAGAAAGAAAGAAAGAAAGAAAGAAAGAGGAAGGTGGAAGGGGAGGGGAGGGAAGGGGAGGGAGGGAGAACAGAAGGAAGGAAGGAAGGAAAGAAAGAGAGAGAGAGAAAGGAAGGAAGGAAGGAAGGAAGAAAGAAAGAAAGAAAGAAAGAAAGAAAGAAAGAGGAAAGGGGAAAGGGAGGGAGGGAGGGAGGGAGAAGGGAAGGAAGGAAGGAAGGAAGGAAGGAAGGAAGGAAGGAAGGAAGGAAGGAAAGAAAGAAAGAAAGAAAGAAAGAAAGAAAGAAAGAAAGAAAGAAAGAAAGAAAGAAAGAAAGAAAGAAAAAATTGAGGCTAGCCTATCACACATCACTCTCAATGGAACTGAGCTGGCTCCATAGGGGATACAGGAAAATAACCACGTCCACTCATAGTAATGCTACCTTCATGTGGGAACACACATAGATGTTTACCATTGTAATTTGTTCAGATTGGTGAAAACCTTGGCCTCCACAGTTCATTGTCTATGTATACCAAGTTCATCTAACACAGGAATTGAAAACTGCTTCTGAGCTGTAGAGCTCCTTCGGAAAGTGTGAGTTTTAACTCCCCAAAGTGCCATTCCAAATTTGTTCTCTACAATATTAAAAATAATAAACCATCTGTGCGTAAATGCTTAACAGACTACAAGAAGACAGATTCCTACCCAGGGGGCCTATAATCTATATTTCTTAAATTGTTACAATTTGAAATTTAAAAAGTGTGCAGACATGCAACGATTACTAGTAAAAACAATATCTACCGGTAATTTTCTCTTTCATCCATATTCAATCCCCAAATGCATTTCTCCCTTTCTGTTCTTCCTCCTCCATAAGGTCATTTCTGTGTTTACTATCATTGGAATGCAGAACATTTTAAAAAAATGATTTTAAATTAGAGAGATGTATTTAGTTGAATGTTAGGGGGGAAATTCCTAACAATTAGAGCAATTCAGGAATAAAATCAGACAGAAAGACTGTGTCTCCCTTTTCAGTCCGAAGTTAGTCAGTCATCTCTTGAGTCTACTTTAATTTGGATAGTTGTACCAAAAGGAAGTTGACTTGGTGGCATCAATGACTCCTTCCAACTACATGATTCCATGATCTGTATCTCTGCCAAGAGGAACTGGATGATCATGGGCCAGTCACTCTCAGACCTAGGAAGGAGGTCTTGAAAAAAAATAGCTGCAGGGATTGGTCAGTTTGTCTTTGAAAATCGGACATAATTGAACAGAAGATAGATAGATAGATAGATAGATAGATAGATAGATGGATGGATGGATGGATGGATGGATGGATGGATGGATGGATGGATGGATGGATGGATGGATGGGTGGGTGGGTGGGTGGGTGGATGGATGGATGGATGGATGGATGGATGGATGATAGGGTAGACAGACAGACAGACAGACAGACAGACAGACAGACAGACAGAGATGATAGATATAGATGATTGGTGGATAGACAGAAAGACAGCAGACAGATATAACTTTGTAACAGGCATTGCAATCTAGGAAGGAAGGAAGGAAGGAAGGAAGGAAGGAAGGAAGGAAGGAAGGAAGGAAGGAAGGAAGGAAGGGTTCAGAATTTTTTCCCCAACTAGAACAAAGAATTAGAAAGAAAGGATGTTATGCCTAATCATCTCCATTCCTCCTGACCTCCAGCAAAGTCTCTATCACCGTACCCCATTTTCTTCTCTGGCACCTTAAACAGGATTTGCAAACATTCTGCTGGAGTCTGACCTGAGATGGAATCTATCTGAGAATCAGAACTTGAGGATCAGCTGAGAAACGGTGAAGGAATCAGTTAAACACCTCTTCCGTGTCCAACTTCCCTACTTAACATTCAGGCTGACTTTTTTGCCTTGAGAAAAAGAATCAGGTTCCTGATATATGTTGACACAGAAGATGCAGATACTTCCTTAGTCTCCCTCATTTCCCAGGCTGAGAACATTAAATTAAATAGCCATATTAACATCTTGTTTCCTTCTGCTGAATCACTGCTGTTCTGCAGTCACCTAGAAGTGCAATTATGGAGTTGGGCTTCAAATAGTACTTTTGTCATTCTAATTCTCCACCACAACTGCATAATCTCCATGGCAATTTTTATTTATCGAGAAGGAAAAGCATACAAAGTGTGACTCAATCAGCCCAAGTGTTGAGTTTCAATGTACTGTGGGAACAGTCCAACTTCTCAAAGGTAGGTAATTTTGTTTTTTCAAATCCCCAGAAGCTCTCCTGCTTTCCTCTCCTTTGTTTTGCAGAAAGTTAGCACCCACCCCTCTCCTAGAAGAATGAAATATTTTGAGAAATATTTAAAACAGCAGAATATTATATTTCCTTGGATGAGAAATGGAGAAACGTGCTCTTGGAAAGCAGCCCCCACCTTCCTCAATAGCCCACAGCAGATGTCAGCACTTAAGAGATAAAGAGACAGCTAGCTCTATTCATAAGCAAATACCCTCACCCAAGATATAACAAAGGTAGGATTACCCCTCAGCCACAATAGGAATTAATTGCCCCTTCAACAAGCCCCTTCATTGCATCAGCAGACCAAACTTCAACCAAACCTAGCTCAGTCAAACTCCTAGGATTTGTACATGGCCTCGTGGGAGTCTGACAACAGCCAATAGAATACATGCTCTTGCACAGGAACAGGAAGCTCTAGTGCAAAGCCCAAGAGAAGGTATAAAAAACCCTTCACTCTCAACTCCATGTGGTCAGCTGCCCAGAATCACACATGATTGATGGTTATGTTCATTAATAAATGGACCCTCTTTCCAATTAGCCTCCAGTCTCCATTTTGTCTCCAGTGCCTTTCCTCCAGCTTGGAACTGAACCAGACGGATACTTCTTCCAACAGTTTCATCTCTATTATTCTTCCCAGAACCTCCATGACGTTTTGTGGATTACAATTTCCCCTGAACAATAGCGTTCTAGTAGGGACCGTGGTTCTACAGCAATCTCTACAAATCAAGTCTGAAAGAAAGAAAGGAACTAAATTCAAAATGAAACGAACGGTCCAGGCCACAAATAATTGCAGCCCTACCTGGATGCCTTGCGAAAATGGCATCCTCGCGATCGGACTGACGCTAAAACAAGTCGCTAAACAAAAGCACAGTCTCCATTCTAGCGTGAGAGGATTGGATCACAAAGCACGGATGGGGACTTAGAATTGTGCAAAATCTCACTCAGTTGGTGGGTTGCCCCCAGTTCGGACCAGTTCACAACCGGTAGTATAACCGGCGGGAGGCTCTGCCCACTGCCCTAGATGTCATTATCAGCGATCTGTGCATACGCAGAAGCTTCCGATCCTGTTGCGAACAGGTAGTAAAGGTAAGTAGAACCCACCCCTGTATTGCCGTTGTTTTCGTTAGAAAGCGGCTGCTTGCTCAGGAAACTGAGAAGCCATTGAGAGGGGGAGGCCAAATATTGTGATATTTTGTTCCCTGCTGAAGAAAAGGAGGAACAACTGCACGAGAAATGCGCCACAAATCAGGAGCAACAAGACAAAAGCACCAAACCCAGAAGCCAGCAGTTGCTGCTTTGCTTTCCAGCTCCTTCGCTGCCAACAAGAGAGATTTTTGGCACCTTCTTTGCACCTCAGAATAAAATAAGACAGTCCCTATTCAACTTTTTTTTTTTTTTCGGAATTTCCTCAGCTCAGCTTTGTTCTTGACCACTTCACCTAAGCTAATGGAATTGGAGAGATTCCAGCTGCAAACAGCCAGACTGCTCCGGACCAATTTTGGATGTAAATTTGAACCAAGAAGAAGCGTCAGATACAAAAACAGGCAATGCGAAGGAATCCTCAGACTGCAGACGCTGCTGTATAATCAAGACAGATTAGTTCCAAGGAGGGTGCAATTGATCCCTTTCTCATTCGGTATTCCCCGTGCGCTGGATATGTCTCTCTGTTGCAAAAGAGCTTTTTCACCCATCTTGGAAATACTGCACTATAAAAAATATCTACTTTAACTTGCACACACGTTAAGCATGATTAAACGACATGTCAGCCCTTAATAGACATGTAAACATAGTTTGCTGTAGATATCAGTCATTTCTCATTCTAAACTGAGAATATAAATCTAACAAGCTGTGTTTGTCTGATTAAAAACAAGAACAACAATAATAACCCACCGTGTCAAATTCTTCAGCACAAAACAAACTTCATTTTGCATGAAAGAATCACATTCATGACCAGAAGCCTTTAAGTAACAAAGAGGAAATGCATGGCTGAGTGACAGTGCTACATAATGTCAAAATATGTTGGACATATTTGCAAAGCAAAAAAAAAAATCTTTTTGAATGTTACTTTATTAACCAATTATTTCTATTTCTAATCAACAAGGAACATTCCTTTCCATTTGCAGATTTGAAATGACAGTGAGGAACCCCATCTGTTCTCAAGCTACACCATAAACTTATATAAACTTAGACAAAAATTATTTTTTTAAAGTCTCTGGTTATTAATTATTCAGGTCATTCATAGAGCCTTGGTAGTACAGTGGTCTAAGGCACCCTGTTATTAAGCTGGTTATTAAGACCAGCTGCCTGCAATTACTGCAGGTTCGAATCTCGCCAGGCTCAAGGTTGACTCAGCCTTCCATCCTTTCTAAGGTAGGTAAATTGAGGACCCAGATTGTGGGGGCAATAAGCTGACTTTGTATAAATATACAAAAGGATGAAGGCTATTGCTTAGCACATTGTAAGCCGCCCTGAGTCTCCGGAGAAGGGTGGCATATAAATCAAATTAAAAAACAAAACAAAACATAGAACAATAGGATTGAAAGGGACCTTGGAGATCTTCTAGTCCAACCCCCTAAATCATTCCAGACAAATGGCTGTCCAATCTCTTCTTGAAAACCTCCAGTGATGGAGCACCCACAAGTTCTGGAGGCAAGCAGTTCCACTGGTTAATTATTCTGTCAGGAAATTTCTTCTTAGCTGTTCAAGATACTATTATTATACTGGTTTACTGTAAGTCAATTCAGTCTTTTGAATTCATGCAATACAGATTATGCTTGTTTCAACAGACTAGTCTGTGGTTTTTCTACCTTTTATTCCACCCATAATCTATTTTCTTTTGGGGTTTTATTTTATTTTTTATTTCATTTCTATTATTTCATTTTATTATTTATTTCATTTCATTTCATTTCATTGTATTATTTTTATTTTTATTTTATTATTTTAATATAACCACTCTCTCTATATAAGATTCTGAGAGAGAAGAGAGCCTGGTGGCGCAGCAGACTAATAGCCTGTTATTAACATCAGCTGCCTGCAATTACTGCTAGTTCGAATCTCCCCAGGCTCAAGGTTGACTCAGCCTTCCATCCTTTCTAAGGTAGGTAAATTGAGGACCCAGTTTGTGGGGGCAATAAGCTGACTTTGTATAAATATACAAAAGTATGAAGGCTATTGCTTAACGCATTGTAAGCCGCCCTGAGTCTCCGGAGAAGGGCGGCATATAAATCACGTTTAAAAAAAAAAAAGATTCATTCTTCTGTCTGGAGTGCAAAAGGTACAGAATTTAGTATTATAAAAATAACAGCATTCCAGGTGGGTCACAGTATTGGAAGTGGATTTTAAAATAACGTAAAAGTAAGTATACCCATAATTAGAATTATGACTGAGTAATTTTCCAGAATTTGTATCTGTTCAAGATGTCTTATGGTAAAATGAATGGTGTTTGCCATGACAAGAAAAGTAAGAAATAATATCCATGGATTATAAAACAATGAGCAAATCTTCATAACTGACATGAATTGAACATAAGTATTTCATTTCAGATAATACATTGATGCTTGCATTTTGCTGGCATTATCTCTGAAATGTTGGGTACCACTAATATTTGTTTTTGCTGTTGTGGTATAAAAACAGTCTGCAAACATTAAGTAGGAATAAAGGCCCTTCAAGAGAAAAATCACATATGGAATGAAAACATTGAGGCTGATTATAGACAGAAATATTAGCTTATTTTTGAAAACGGAAAAATCTGAAAGAGAAACATACTGTAATGTTTCAGATTTTCCACTTTTAAAAGTCAGGCTAATGACACAAACTTTCCCATATCAAAATTAGAACCACGTCAAGATTTTCCCCTGAAATAGCTTGTCCATCAGCCAACTCAATTAAATCACAAATGAAATTAAGGTCAATTTTCTGGAGACAGACTATAGATGGCTCCAAACTCTGGAAGCAGAATCTGATAAGCTCTTCTGCTAACAAAGACAGCAGCACCCTGAAATGGACCACAGAGCAAAAGAGATAAAGATAATTATCTAACTATCTGTACAACCAATATCACATAAACACTTGCTGAAGGGGGGCGGGGGAACAGCCATAGTTATAAAACTGCCAAGATGAGGAGCAAAGGCGAGTGAACTGCGATAGATAGATAGATAGATAGATAGATAGATAGATAGATAGATAGACAGATAGCAAAGATGATAAATAGATAAATCAGAGATCAGAGAAAAAGAGAGAGAAATGGTATATGATAGATAGAAAGATGGACGGACGGACGGACGGACGGACGGACGGATAGCAGAGATGATAAATAGATAAATGATAGATCAGAGAGAAAGAGAGAGAAATGGTAGATGATAGATGATAAATATATGATAGTTAGATAGATAGATAGATAGATAGATAGATAGATAGATAGATAGATAGATAGATAGATAGATAGATGATGGACGAATGGATGGATGGATGGATAGCAGAGATGATAAACAGATAAATGATAGATCAGAGAGAAAGAAGAAAAATGGTAGATGATGATGATAGATAGATAGATAGATAGATAGATAGATAGATAGATAGATAGACAGACAGACAGACAGATAGATAGGATCAATTAGATAAATGATAGAGAGATCAGAGAGAGAAATGGTAGATGATAGATTGAGAGACATACAGACAGACAGTTAGATAAATGTGTGTGAGAGAGGGGTGGGAGAGAGAAGGGCTGATAGGCCCCTTTTCTACACCTTTTTAGGTACAATTACTTGCACCTTCAGCAGCAAACTTCACTCCTATTTTCTTCATCTATAATTTAACCTATAATGCAATAGAAAAGCTGTAGAAGTTGATTTTATATAAGCTGAAGTAATGTTTTCACATTATGAAAATTTAATTTGAAAAGTTGCCAATCCTACCAATTTTTTTTTAAAAAAATAGATATACTTTATGTATCCTGGTACAATGCATCCGTTTTTTTATGTTGGCCCTGCCAGAAAACTAAAGCTGTATTAAGGAGACGTCAGAACTTCATCAGCCAGTGCATTTCTCCCAAAATCTTTCAAGTAGAAGCCCAAAACACTTTCCAGAGTGAGGACTACTCCTATGGTTCACTGAGAGTTACACTCCAGAGTGAAGTGGGCCAGGACCCATTTCTGTAGGTTCAAAGGATGAAAATAGTGTTTCAAGCCTCTGCAAAATTTGATAAACAATAAAGATAGTTTAGCATGTTGAGCCTGGATAGCTCAACAGACAGAGCACTGTAATTTAACACCAGCTGTCTGCAATTAAAGTAAGATCAAATCTCGCCAGGCTCAAGGTTGACTCAGCCTTCCATCCTTTCTAAGGTAGGTAAATTGAGGACCCAGTTTGTGGGGGCAATAAGCTGACTTTGTATAAATATACAAAAGTATGAAGGCTATTGCTTAACGCACTGTAAGTCGCCCTGAGTCTCTGGAGAAGGACGGCATATAAATCAATTAAAAAAAAAAAAAGATTAACTCACCCACTTAGAAGGGTTTCAGTTGGGCCTTCTCGTAATGTTACACTAGCAGCTATCATCTCTCAAATAAAGTTCTATACTTTATTTGAGAGCCTGAGTGACGTAGGAGGCTAATGCCTCCTACTAAGGCAGCATTTAACATCCAGCTACCTGCAATTACTGCGAATTCAATTCTCACCAGGCTCAAGGTCGACTCAGCCTTCCATCCTTTCTAAGGTGGGTAAAATGAGGACCCGGTTTGTGGGGGCAATAAGCTGACTTTGTATAAAATATACAAAAGTATGAAGGCTATTGCTTAATGCATTGTAAGCCGCCCTGAGTCTCCGGAGAAGAGCGGCATATAAAAATAAATAAATAAAATAAATAAATAAAAATACTTTTGCACTTTTTGTTTGTGATCTGTAGATCTGTTAAATGGGAGAAGATTCATCTCTCTATAACATTACAGGTTTTTAAGAAGGAGAAGGAGGAGGAGGAGGAGGAGGAGGAGGAGGAGGAGGAGGAGGAGGAGGAGGAGGAGGAAATTCAATCTACAATTTTCTACAACCTTAGCAGAAACCATTGGATGCCATTAGAGTCTAAACGCAGAACATTCGTTCACCAATTTCCTGAGCTTTGGCCACCTTTATTTAAGTAAAGCAATCATGAGATGCTGAGAAAAAATAACATTATAAATGGGAAAATAAAAGGAATTATCTGGTAAAAAAGAGGAACATGACACAGCCTAGCAAGAAGAAACAGCTCTCCCAAGAAATAAATGTACCATCTTAAGGATAGATAAGTGTAAAATAAAACAGTCTAATTTACAGAATAAAACAGAACGTCCCCCAATTTAAAATGGATAAGGTCTCCTTGTGCCTAAAACAAACTGCATCCACGTTATTGTCAAAGAATATTAACACTTGATATTTTTCAACAATATTCAAAAGAAAAAAAAAATGACTAGGAGTGCAACCAATTATCCTAGCTTTGTGATGCATACAACTGCATCTTAGGAGGACGATCTACCACATTTTAACAAGCTTAGGTGATTCAACAAAGCCATCAAATTTGTCTATAACCATATTATAGCCTGCCTCAACACTGTGCAAAACAGTGGAATGCTTTGTTGGCAACCTGAAGGTGCAGTATTTCCTGATTTACTAATCTGTGTTATGCAAGACTTCAGCTAATGAAAATTTAATCTTCATCACTTCATAAATTAGTGATCGGAATAACCCAGGGAGAATTGAATGCCTTGAATGAATGGATAACCCATTGCATAATTAGCTGGAAACCTGCTGATATAAGTAAACTAAGCAGGATGAATCCTGCTTAGCCATCTAATGTCAAAAAACTGGCATTAAAAAAAAAAACAGATGTGAATTTCACACCCTTAAGGTGATTCCATGGCTTCACGAATTAACAGTGGAAGCTGATATACAGGAAAATCAACTACATCATGGATAAAATCTCATCTAAACAACTGTTTCCTGCCATCTTCGACAATTGTTTAAGGTGAGGATAAATTTATGGAAGTCGGGAGTTTCCATATGCATCTATGGAGGAAGGATTATGAGCTGCAAATGATGAAAAATTCACTGCAACATTGGGATGCAAATTCCATCCTGGGATATCACACACAAATACATTACAAGTGCTGTTTGGGTCGTTATGTCATAACATGCACTAAAGAAATGTTATCAAAGATTAAGGATAAATATTAAAATAGTTAATATTATAAAAGTACATACTAAAAATACCAAGCTTAATATCCACGTATTCTTAGGCATTTATTATAATGAATCCTAAAGTTAGATACTCTGCAGCTAACAAAAACAATGTGCCCCAGGGAGAAACTGCCACCACCCAAAATCCCTGGGCCTAAGAGAAGAAAGTTGACCACATGCCAATCAGTCTTGACAGCCAAGTAACTCTAAACACCAAATCCAAACAACCAGATATCCCGGTCTCACAATACTTTGGTACCAAATTCTTGATTCTGGGCCAGTGGATAAGTATCAGTATCCTGGCTTTAACATTAGTGCAAACATTTATTACTGGATTGTCTTCTTAGCAAAATAACCAAAAATGTGGAACTTCCTTCAAAAATAATTCAAGTTCATGCCAACTAACATTAGTTAAATAAAACTGCATAATCATTGTAAAACCAAACTGAAACCTTGAATCTGGGTTCAGTAACTTAATAACTACCAGTATCCTTGCTTTAGAAGGGATGTGTTGGCTCAGTGGCTAAGATGCTGAGCTTGTCGATTGAAAGGTCGGCAGTTCAGCCATTTGAATCCCTAGTGCCGCATAACGGGATGAGCTCCCATTACTTGTCCCAGCTTCTGCCAACCTAGCAGTTCGAAAGCACGTAAAAAATGCAAGTAGAAAAATAGGGACCACCTTTGGTGAGAAGGTAACAGCATTCTGTGCGCCTTTGGCGTTTAGTCATGCCAGCCACATGACCACGGAGACATCTTCGGACAGCGCTGGCTCTTCGGCTTTGAAACAGAGATGAGCACCGCCCCCTAGAGTCGGGAAAGACTAACACATATGTGCGAGGGGAACCTCTTTATCTCTTTATCCTTGCTTTAAAAGAAGTGAAAAACATAAATAACCATGTTTACCATATAGCAAAATATAAACTGCAAAAACCCCATACATAAAATTAAAAATAAACTGCACGGCTAAGATTTCTGAAAAATGGCATAGATAAGTAAGTCCCACATTCAGTTGGTATTTTAAATAATGCAGGTGGAATGTGGCATTTAATATCTCCTTTGTTTTGACCCTGTTTAACTCTTCTTACTTCAGTCCTCTCTCAGCTCACACTTCTTTCTCCAAAGCTTGGAAAAGAAAGAAGAGAGAAGGAGGAAAAGAAAATTCTTAAAATTTAAAACAGGCTCTTCCTTTTTTCCTGTTAGTAAACAGAAGCAGCCAAAATAAAGCAAATAAAGAAGAACATGACGAAACCTCTTTCAAACGTAATTCAAGTTCAGGACAAATAACCCTAAAATAAATAAAACTGCCTAATCCTCAACAAATAAAAAGGGAAGATTAAAACCCATTTCCTTCTACTAATGTTGCCTTGAAGAACTGGTTTACAGAGTAAGGAAGATGCTGGTATGTTTTAATCTGCTTGTGACTGAGGATTTTCAACGCTACAATAAAGAAACTGGAATCAGGAACAAGGCATGCAGCCCTTCCAAGCAGGGGTCTCAACAAATAAAAGGTTGACTTCTGTCTTTTTGACATTTCTAAGTGGGCAATAATAGAGGAGCAGGTGGAATGAATATTAATATCCCGTAGAATTTGCACATAAAATGAAACCGAAAGAGGTCTGCCTCTAACTCCCCAGTTCTGTAAACTAAATTCCTGTGCATCCTTGCAGACTGTATAACCATATTTAGCAATAATGCAATCAAAAGTCACATGTGCCAAAGCGGCTTTGCTACAACTCAGACTCACTTAATTAAGAGGGGTCTTTGGGGAGGGGCATTACCCAAACAACTTTGCTTCTTGAAAGGTCCCCCACTGTGGGAAGAGTATTTCTTAAACTTGGGAATTTAAAGATGTGTGGACTTCAATTCCCAGAATTCCCCAGCCGTCCTTGCTAAAGAAGGCTAAAGAAGCAACGGTGGATTGCAGAGTCTCAAAAAACTGAAGAGTTAAAAGGCAGGCTTCTTTCAAATTTCATTTTATGTGCAAATTCTAAGGAGCATTAATATTCATCACCCTCTCTACACCATAACTGCCTGCCTGGAAATGGGAAAGAAAGAGAGGGTGGGGGGAGAGAGAGGATGTAGAACTACTAACTCTTTTCTACACTTCTAGGTACTTAGTTTACAGATTAACAGAGTTGGAAGGGACTTTGTAGGTCATCTGGTCCAACCCCCCGCCCAAGCAGGAGACACTACATTATTTCTGACAGATGGCAGTTCAGTCTCTTCTTCAAAGCTTCCAGTGATGAAGCTCTCACAACTTCTGAAGGCAACTTCTGTTCCATTAGTTGATTGTTGTCACTGTCAGAAAATGTCTCCTTATTTGTAGGTTGAATCTCTCCTTGATCAGTTTCCATCCGTTAGTCCTTGTCTGGCCTTCAGGTGCTTTGGAAAATAGCTTGACCCCCTCTTCTCTGTGGCAGCCCCTCAAATATTGGAAGACTGCTATCATGTCTCCCCTGGTCCTTCTCTTCACTAGACTAGCCATGCCCAGTTCCTGCAACCGTTCTTCATATGTTTTAGTCTCAAACTGAACTTTGCTTGTTTTTTCTTAATCTATAATCCAACCTATAATGTATCAGAAAAGATGCATGGATTGAGTTTATAAGATGAAGAGAAGTCAACCTCTTGTTTGTTAAGGATTCCGAGCTTCATTGTTTTCTTGCAGATGTTTCATTCTCCAACTAGCTAACAACATCAGTGCTACGAGGGAGTTTGGTCTCTTTTTCATATAATTTCATATGCTTTCATTTCCAGTCCGTTCGACATTTGCTACCTCTTTCTTTTGAAGATCTTTGACCACCTATTGTCTCCATCCATTATTAAGAGCTGTGGTGGTGCAGTGGTTAGAATGCAGCATTGCAGGCTAATTCTGCTGACTGCCAACTGCCAGCAGTTTGAGTCTCACTGGCTCAAGGTTGACTCATCCTTCCATCCTTCCGAGGTCAGTAAAATAAGAGTCCAGATTGCTGGGGACAATATGCTAACTCTGTAAACCGCTTGGAGAAGGCTGTAAAGCACTGTTAACCGGTATATAAGTGCTATTGTTGTTGCTATTAGCTTTGTTCCTCTCCTATTGATCTTACTATATAGTGACCCTATTTTTTGTAAATGCAGATCCTTTATTTCAGACCGTTGTCCTTTAGGATCTATCTATCCATCCATCCATCCATCCATCCATCCATCCATCCATCCATCCATCCACTCACCCACCCATCTGCCTGCCTAGTGCCTACCTACCTACCTATCTTAGAGCCATGGTGCCACAGTGATTAGAATGCACTATTGCAGGCTAGCACACCCCACTGCCAGGAGTTCAGTTCTGAATGGCTCAAGCTTGACTCAGCCTTCCATCCTTCCAAGGTCAATAAAATGAGGACCCCGATTATTGGGGGAAATAGGCCAACTCTGTAAACCGCTTAGAGGGAGCCCTAAAACATTGTGAAGTGGTATATAAGTCTAAGTGCTATTGCTATTGACTCAGCCTTCCATCCTTTTGAGGTGGGTAAATTGAGGATCCAGATCGTTGGGGACAAGATGCTGACTCTGTAAACCACTTAGAGAGGGCTGCAAAGCATTGTGAAGTGGTATATAAGTCTATGTGCTATTGCTATTAGCTTTATTCCTCTCCTGTTGATCTCCCTATACAGTGATCCTGCCTATACAGAATCACTGGCATGATTCACTAAATCCTTTTTTGTAAACACTGGTCCTTTATTTCAGGAAGTTGTCCTTTATTCAAGTAAGTGCCTTGATAGAAAAACACTTAATCTCTCCCCTGGCTCAAGCTGATGAAGGGAGGATAACTTGTGGCTCAGAGGTTAATACAACTGTCTAATATGCAGGCAGCCCAAGTTTGAATCCGAGTAAGGGTATTGCTAGCTGATGAGAGCTAAATAGCTTGAAATAGATCTATACTAGTTTCCCTTTATTTCTTTATCAGCGAAATATAAATTTGGTATAAAATGGTTTGTCATGAATGCAACTGCTTGAGGGCTCCTGGATTGGAACTGAAAGGCGAAAGGGAAGCAGTATGCTCCCTCCCACGTTAGAGTAGACCAGGTGCCTCGATAGAAAAACACTTTTTATTTATTTATTTATATATATATTAATTACCAGATTATTGGAGACAACAAGCTGACTGTAAACCGCTTAGAGAGGCCTGTAAAGCACCGTTGAAGCAGTATATAAATCTAAGGGCTATTGCTATTATATTGGGGAAGTATTAGGAAGAGAGAGTCTAATGATATCATCTACCTTGTCTGCCTACTCAAGTGAGCAGTTTTACAATGGAGGTGGGAAAATCAGGGGGAGGAACGGAATGTCATCTTCCAATAGGGCTAACTGGAGAGCGGACCCATAGAGTCATCTCCTAGCCTCACTCGAGTTTGTTTTCAGATGGTGGATCTTGATCCTTTACGACATCTGTGTGTCTCTGACTAGGTCTTTTTTTTTTCCATTGACCAACTGGCTGCTAAAAATAGCAAAATGGTCTGCAGTGACAGTCAAGCATGGCGACACTGCCAATGTCCTTCCTTCAGAAAAAAAAAAAAGATGATTCACTGGCATTAATGTAATTCTTACTCAAGGACCTGTGAACTTGATGGAAAGGAAAGCTGATATAGGGTAAACAAGTTTGAGTTAAGTAATGCACTTGCATTTTCTTTACTTTTCCGAATGCCATCACATGGTAAATAAAGTAGGATCCCACATTATAGTCATATATGTTTAAAACTGAAGTAGAACCTTCTTTCAAGCTTTAGGCTTTGAAGATAGAACATAGAACCCATAAGGTTGGAAAGGGACCTCGGAGGTCTTCTAGTCCAACCCCCTGCTCAAGGCAGAAAGCCCTACACAATCCTGGTGAAGTGGTTGTCCAGTCTATTTTGGAAAACCTCCAAGAAATGGAACACCCATAACTCTGGGAGGAAAGCTGTTCCACTGAGTAATTGTTCTCAGTGACAGGAAATTTCTCCTTAGCTCTAGCTTGGATCTCTCTCTCTTTTTAACGATTTACCACTCTTTATTTTTGGTCCTGCCCTCAGGTGTTTTGGAAAATAAATCAACCCCCTCTTGTCTGTGAAAGCCTCTCAAAGTCCAGTCTAGCTATCATGTCACCCCTATTCCTTCTCTTTGGTAGGCTAGACTCATTAACTTTACTTAACTTCTTTAACTTCGTTAGGTTAGCTCCCTCAACTGCTCTTCATTTGCTTTAGTCTCCAGACCCCTAATCATCTTTGTGGATCTTCTCTGCACTCTTTCCAGATTCTCAACACCTTCTATGTATTGTGGTGGCCAGAATTGTACTTAGTATTCCAAGAGTAGCCTCACTACCTGTGTTTCCCTGAAAATAAGACCGGGTCTTATGTTTTTTTTGGCCACCAAAAAAGGCACCAGGTCTTATTTTCAGGGGTGGGAAATGTCATCCACTGACTCACCTCACTTGTGTGTGTTGCCCCCAGACTCCTTTTCACAGTCAGAGGCCTTCGGTAACTACTTCTGCGGCTGGCAAGGCTTTCCTGAAGGCCCCTGCAGCCGATAAAAGAGCTCCAGATAGATCCAGAGCTCTGTTATCAGCTACAGAGACCTTCAGGAAAGCTTTGCAGGCAGAAGAAATGTGTCGGGGTGTGCGAGACCTGGCTGCAATTGTCCGAAGGTAAGTAGTAGGGCAGCTCCACCACCCCCATACCCACCCTAGCTTAATTTTTACCTGTGCACCCTGGAGTGGGCGGGGTCTTAATTAGGGATTATTTGGGGGGTAGGGTTTATATTGGGAGCACATGTAAAAATCAAGCTAGGGCTTACTTTCGGGGTAGGTCGTATTTTCAGGAAAACACAGTAGTAGGATATAAAGAGGTATTGTCTCTTCTCGTGATCTTAATCTATCCCTCTATTGATGCAGCATAGTATTATTATTTTCTTTCAGTATCGTATCCAGGCTTATTCATTGTGAGGATAGGGAAATAATTATCCCCAGTATATAATTTATTTGAATGTTCCTTTCGGAGTGGAATTGAAAAAGATAAGGCTGTGGGAGGTAAATGTTTGCAGTTATGGGTAATTTTCATATATTTCTCAAGCTATTCTGTGATTGTACTTTCAGGTTGCTGTTATTTGTAAGTTACCCTACTATCTTTTTCACTTCCAAGCAGACAAATTCATTTTTCATTATTTTGCTGAACATTATTTCAGATTTCGCTATATATCCCAAATCTGATCTGTTTAAGAATATATCATGTTATTTTCTTTAAATAATGAGATTACTTGATTCTAGTCATATATATTACAGTTTTACAATTTTATAGCAGCCAACATATGTCATGCTGCCCAGAACCATGTTTTCATGAAATGGGTGTCCATATATATGTGATAATTAATTAATTAATTAACTAATTAATTAACTAATTATTGAAAGAAAAATCAGGTCCAGTTCCAAAAATGGTGTTGGGATAGGTGGGCTTTCATACATTCTTTGGGGTTTGGTGATTGAGATGCTCCAGGGGTTTGTGCAATATAGTGAGCCTTGTGTCTTTTGCTATTCTAATGACAATGGGCGAATCCTATTATGTCTAAAAGGTCCTTGGAGCTGGGTGGGGAATGTAGATTTTAGGAGTCTTTGTTTTTCTACTTTTAATCCCTTCTCTGGGAATTGGGCTGAAGGCATTTTGTTCATTAGTAGACTGGCCTGAATGGATTTCTGAATGGGCACAAAATATCCATCTCTAAAGACTTTAGGCATATGCTGGAAGCCATTTCCTATAGCAGGAAGACTGGGAATGCTTTCTGCCTTTAACAGGATGTTTCTCCATTTCTCCTTTGGGTAAATACAATATTCTGCCTCTTTTAATATTCCCCAAAATATTTTTCTAGGAGGGTACAGTTGTTAAATCTAAAGACATCCTATTTTGCTCAACTATCCTTTCATTCTGCAACCTAACCATCAATATTAGACTGCTTTATCTATATGAAGGATTATATCAGTGATGAAATGCAAAGCAAATACTGATGACATCTTTTAAGAACCATTTCTATTCCAAGAATAATAACAACACTGAGCCAGTTTGCACAATATTGTGAAGACAAATGACATGAAATAAGAGGGAAAATAGTAAGATTTTAATCTATCTCTAGAATTATTTACTAAGCTAAAGATTCAGTGCTTTTGTAATGGAGCATTCACTCAAATGATTCCAGTCATTTCTCTTCCACATCTATTAATCAAAAGAGATTTAGGCAGAAAAATCTCATTGCTATTAATTTATGCAGAAACCCCTTTTTTCCCCCGGGACAAACCAATTGTATGGATGAACCCGTCTCTTTTTCACCAGGCAGTAACATCAATGTAAAAACTGTGTTTATGGAGTTGAAATGAGATTCTAATTGTAATTGTAACTTGATTAAAAGGTAACAGTAAAGGTTCCCCTCGCACATATGTGCTAGTCGTTCCCAACTCTAAGGGGCGGTGCTCATCTCCGTTTCAAAGCCGAAGAGCCAGTGCTGTCCGAAGACCTCTCCGTGGTCATGTGGCCGGCATGACTAAATGCCAAAGGCACACAGAACGTTGTTACCTTCCCACCAAAGGTGGTCCCTATTTTTCTATTTGCATTTTTTACGTGCTTCGAACTGCTAGGCTGGCAGAAGCTGGGACAAGTCATGGGTGCTCACCCCATTACGCGGCACTAGGGCTTCGAACCACGGAACTGCCCACCTTTCAATCGACAAAATCAGCGTCTTACCCACTGAGCCACCATGTCCCTTCGTAACTTGATTACTTGTATATATATATCTTCTATATCTAGATAGATCTAAATACATCCAAAGAGCAAGAACATTTTCATGGAGTTATTTTCACATTTCTTAAAAAGAATTTCTAAAGACATAAAAGTTTGCAATAGATTTTTCTACGAACAAAAAGCAGCCCAAAATTTCAAAGTATTCATGATACAAGTCTTTGTGATGGAGTGCTCCCTGTTCATATATATTTTTTCTGTCTCTTGGTCAAGAACCTAGGATAATGACTATATCAATCAGAGCCTGAGAAAAGTATCTGAGATCCTGAAATCAGAACTGAAAGTTAAGAAAAGGTCAAGGACAATTTACACTTAGCAAGGTATCTTCTTACATGACTTAAGGGAAAACCTTAACAGTGCAGCTGTTAGTAGACGTATTCTAAGAATTTAATCATGTGGACAACAGTCTTCCTTTGGTATACTAACTATATTTTGGGTCTCAACCTACAGTGGAATAGAGAGTAGGTTGTCCAGGAGGAGGCAAGTGGAAAAACTATGACACACATGTGAGGTTAATCTTTGAGACAGAATTGTGCAATGATGGCATTTGTATGGCCCCATCCTTCCATGGTGGCATGGCTGTTAAAGACACTGATGGAGACATAAAAGGAATGTGTAAAAACTGCTGGATTACTTAAAGAAATTGAAGGGAAGATGAAGATAGGGCTACTATGTTCAAACCGGCCGACAAATTCAATAAACAAGGAATTTATCATTTTTAAAAATGTTTGATGGTATCCATCTATCTGTTGATTCATACAGTTGTCCATCTCACAACCACAACAGTGGGCAACATACACAGCTTTTTATTTCATGAAGAAAGGTTCTTCAGGTTGCTATTCAAATTTTAGTCAGGTACAGATATGTTTTCAGAAGGAAAACAGATAACTTTTAAACAAATAAAAATGATACACATACCTAGAATATTAAAGTATTCTTTGGCAAGGAACAGAATACTGACTCCTCCCTTATATTTTATGTGCCCAGTTTTGAAAATTATGTATAAATGTGTGAAGTAAAAAGCAGTGAGGTTAAATAGATCTGTTGTAATTTGATCTACTTGTAAGACAATGAGTTTAGCAGCCAAAGAAAATTATATGGACAAGTCTGTGAAGTCATCAGGAGTCACACTGGATTTGAGATTTTATGTTTGTCTGAAAACATTCAGTACAATTAAGACTGGATTCTTTACTCAAATATCTGTAAGTAGGTTCAATCGAATTTTGTACTATAGAACTTTTGAGCAGGCACATACATATATGTGATAGACTGTGCTGTCTACATAAATAGAAATTCAATTTAAACAGTGAATTAAATCCCAGAAGAAATGTTAGTTGTGCATTTGTAATGATAAACTTTGGATTTAAGAAGATGATTAATCTATCACTTTCATTCCTAAAATGACTTAGGTTGACCAAAATGTCGTATTTGGAATTCTATTTAATATAAAAATAAATATTTACATCTCTCAGTAGAATTGCACCCCCGTGACTAAGTTTATGCATTCTTGTTAAAATATCATGATGAAGGAGAACACATTAAAAGAATTAGCAAAAAAAATTCCACAGTTTATGAAAAACAGTGAGTTTCGACTGATGGCAATTTATAAATACAGCAATAACTTTTCCTCATGAATCCAAGTTATTTGCTCCAATGTTTTTTCTTAAGGAACAGGAACACAGAATTCTAAGAGCTGAAATGTTAAAATGATACTGCAAAAAAAAAAAAAAGTATTGAGAAAAGATGAACATAAACACCAGCAAAAATAATAAGTCAAGCCACTGTGGTTATTCCTATAATATAAAAATTCTGCAATATAATTTCTTGTACATCTGTGCATACGTTATATTTTGCTTATATTTTGTCATCTGCACCTCTATAACTGTCTGGTTTGGTTCTGCAACCCAACAAGACAGACACAGACTTCAGAGGATAATTAGAACTGCAGAAAAAACAATGGCTACCAACCTGCCTTCCATTGAGGACCTGTATACTGCACGAGTCAAAAAGAGGGCTGTGAAAATATTTACAGACCCCTCATATCCTGGACATAAACTGTTTCAACTCCTACCCTCAAAACGACACTATAGAGCACTGCACACCAGAACAACTAGACACAAGAACAGTTTTTTCCTGAACACCATCACTCTGCTAAACAAATAATTCCCTCAACACTGTCAAACTAGTTACTAAGTCTGCATTATTATTAATCTTCTCGTTCCTATCACCCATCTCCTCCCACTTATGACTGTATGACTGTAACCTTGTTACTGCTATCCCTAAGATTTATATTGACTGTTTCCTAATATGATTTGATTGCTTATTTTTTCCTTATGACTATCATTAGGTGTTGTACCTTATGATTCTTGACAAATGTATCTTTCCTTTAATGTACACTGAGAGCATATGCACCAAGACAAATTCCTTGTGTGTCCAATCACACTTGGTCAATAAAGAATTCTATTCTGTTCTGTTCTGTTCTGTTCTGTTCTGTTCTGTTCTGTTCTGTTCTATCCCATCCCATCCCATCCCATCCCATCCCATCCCATTCCATTCCATTCCACTCTACTTCTATTCTATTCTATTCTATTCTATTCTATTCTATTCTATTCTATTCTATTCTATTCTATTCTATTCTAACAAAAAGAATGAAACTCTGAAAATATGGAAAGGGATAATTCGTGGCACTCTGAAAATATGGAAAGGAATGACAGCTCAAGGACAGAATATATACATTTTTGAGAAACAATTCCTAGACTGAATCCTTAATAGGTAACAGAGGGCAAGTATTTTCAGCATCCCTTAGAAAGACCAAGGGCTTGATTCGGCAAAACAACATAACTCTTCACATCTCAAATTCTTTTTTTTCCCCCTTGAACCAAGCCTGTTTCCTATGATCTACCTCGAAGTTGCCAGCTTCCAGATTTCCCAGGTGATACATGGATTATACAGATTACTTTGAAGTCTAAAGTTGAAAGTATTGCCAGAAGCTGGCCAAAGAATGAAAGCTGTGTTATAAAACTCGCTCACTGCTTTTTCTCTTGACTCCATCAATACAGGTAGTCCACAACTTATAGCAGTCCAGTTAGTGACCATTGTGGCACTGAAAAAAGTGACTCATGATCATTTTTCACACCGATGATCCTTGTAGCATCCCCCGTGGTGACGTGATTGACATTCGGATGCTTGGCAACTGACTCACATTTATGACGGTTGCAATGTCCCAGGGTCACGTGATCCCCTTTTGCAACCTTTTCACAAGTAAAGTCAATGGGGAAGCCCGATTCACTTAACAACCAGGTTACTAACCCAACAACTGCAATGATTAACTTAACTGTGGCAATAAAGGTCGTAAAATGAAGCAAAATTCACTTAACAAATGTCTTGATTAGCAACATAAATTTAAATTAATATAAAAGAGTAACCAATTCTGGACTTCTAGAATTGGAAGGAACCAGTGAACCCAATCCCTTCCTTTGTCCAAATGCCCATTTTCCTTTTTGAAGATAATATATCAACAGAAACAAAGAAAATATATAAAGGCATAAAATAAGAATAAACAAACAATGTAAGAATGTCACCAAGATTACAGTTCTAGTATACCTAGAGTCATTTTGCAGAATGATATGGATGGCATATAAATTTAATAAATACATAAAATAATACATACTAACAATTGTAAATATTCATTAATTATGAATAGTTATAATACCTTAAAGGCTTAGAAAATTGCTATTAAGCCCTAAACTAAAGGGGAATATTAAAAATGTAGCAAAAATCACTGAGGATTCAATTGCCACTAAAACGATAATATTACGTGGCTGCAAAAATGTGATTTAGGAAAGTTAACAAACCTTAAGTTTGTTAATAAATAGTTTTGCAGAGCTAAGCAACATGGATTGGTGATTCAGTAAAACACCTCACAGATTAAATGATTTTATCATTATTATTTTTTTCTTTCTATTCTGATAGACATCTCCTTTAACCGCTCTAGTCAACCCATGAGATTGTATTGCTGTTCCTCCATATTTCTCTTGTCCACTACATTAGTTGTTATTCTCTGGGTACATTCGTCTTCAGAAAAATAAATTAGAAAGCTACCATTTGAGATGTTACAATACACAGGATGAAAGAAGCCAATACCACATCTCCCCTAATAACAAAGGCTGCAAAATCAATAATCAGGGGAGGGTGATAGCATAAAAGAAATTTATACTGCAGCAAAAAAAAAAAAAATCCTTATAAAACTGTTGCGTTTTCATTTCAGGGAGAAATTTCAGCCACAGAACTGTATTTGAAGACGTAAAGGGTGAAGCATAGATGTTCATCTGTTAAGAAAGGGGCGAGCAACATGAATGTCTCAAACTGTAGGGGCAGCCTCTCCCAAGGCTGCCCCTACAATTCCAAAATTTGTTTCCTGCCAATTTGACATGCATTAACAGTCACGAATTATATTTCATAAAGCAGTTTTTAAACTCATGTTTGACTCCCCACTGTCTTCCTAAACACGAGGCAAAATAACCCATTATAATTCTGGACTCGGCATCTAGCGTTGTAACACTATTTATTATTGTGAACCTGGCCTATGAGGCTCCTGTGTAAAGATCTCAGGGGAATTTGCTGAATATTCAGATCTACCCACTGACACATCTCTAGGATTAGGACTGTCAGAAACATGACATGGGAGAACTAGAAGAACTAAAACAGTTGATTGCTGCTATCACCATGAGAGAAAGAAAAGTGCTTTTCTTTTCTTTCTGTAATAACTGCTATAGTTTAAGTCAGGATTTCTCCTCCTCATCATATCCTATTCTTCTTTTCCTTGAGGTTGAGCAACTGCTGTGGGTTGATATGAGAAATTGACTAGAATTGTTAATCCGTCAGCAAGTTGTATCCGACTCTTTGTGACCTCATGGACCAAGGGTGTAAAACTGGATTTATTCGAGGGCCAGATCAGCACTATAGTTCTCCGCCGCCGGACAGCGGTGGGGTGGATGGAGAGGCAGGACGGATGCCTCCTGCAGCACCCTGCTGGCCAAAATGGGGCACAGGGAGTCTGTGTGTACCCCCCCACACACACCCCGTGTCTCATTTTCACATTCCTGTAGCACTCTGCCAGCTGTTTTGGGGGCTGTTTTCGGCCAGCAGAGTGCTGCAGGCAGCCATGGAGGATGAAAACGAGGCATGGGGGGGCCTCCACCTGCAGCCTACTTTAGACGCCAGAGGCACCGTGGGTTGATCCTTTGATATTTTCAGGCCGGCCCCGTGGCCCAGTTTAAGCACCCCGTGGGCCGGATCCAGTCCAAGGGCCTTGTGTTTGACACCTCTGCCATGGACTATAGCAGAGCAGGTTCCCCATGTCCTCCACCTTTGAAATTCATGTTCATTGCATCGGTGACACTATCTAACCATCTCATCCTCTGCCACCCTCTTCTCTTTTGCATTCAGTTTGACTACACTACTTGTCTCAACCCATATCGATCAGAATAGAGCTGGAAAGAACCTTGGAGGGCTTCGAGTCCAAACCCCTATTCAAGCAGGAGACCCTATATATCATTTCAGATAGGTGGCTTCCTATCAAGATTTCCTCTTGAAAATCTCCAGTGTTGGAGCACCCACAACTTCAGGTGGCAAGTTGTTCCACTGATGACTTGTTCTCACTGTCAGGAAATTTCTCCTTAGTTCTAATTTGGTTCTCTCCTTGATTAGTTTGCATCCATTGAATCATTTTCCTGAATCAGAATAGAGCTGGAAGGGACCTTGGGAGTCTTCTTAGTCCAACCCCCTGCTCAAGCAGGAAACCCTATACCATTTCAGACAAGTGGCTGCCCAGTCTCTTCTTAAAAACCTCCAGAAAGCACCTACAACTACTGAAGGCAAGCTGTTCCACTGGTTAACTGTCCTCACGTTTTGGAATTTTCTCCTTAATTCCAGGTTGCTTCTCTCCTTGATTAGTTTCCATCCATTGTTTCTTGTCCTGCCTTCAGGTGCTTTGGAAAATAAGTTGTCTCCCTTTTCTTTATGGCAGCCCCTCAAATATTGGAATACTGCTATCATGTCCACCCCCAGTCCTTCTTTTCTGTACGCTAGCCATACCCAATTCCTGCAACCGTTCTTCGTATGTTTTAGCCTCCAGTCTCCTAATCATCTTTGTTGCTCTTCTCTGTACTTCTCAATATCTTTTTTATATCGTGGTGATCAAAATCGGATTCAATATTGCAAATATAGTCTGTCTGGATACATGTCCTTTAAATAGTAAATTTTTAAAAATCAAATTATAAACGGCTGCTTCACCACCTGCCATGATATATCATCAGCAAGAGCAGCCACCTACAAACTCAGAATGATGTCTCCAAAGAGTAGCTGGTTTGTAATTCTTCTCACCCTCTTGCAGTTACTGTTAATCCATAGAACAGTTTACGCCTATGGATTACAAAAGAGTTTATTCACTAGATAAAATGAGTCTTTTAGTCCAGGTAAACAAGAAGAAATGGCAAACAGGAAAGTCTCTCAGGAGGGGTTTAATTGGCAAACCGCTGAGATTTTGGATTCAATGATTCACAACCTCATTATTATTTTTTTAAAGAAACTTTCATTGAGCATAAAGAGGATACAAAAATCAAAGGGCCTCCTGCTCTGTAGGTATTTTATGGGGGGGAAAATAAGCACAGATTGCAACACCGAGATGCAAAATGTCATCCTAAAAACTCTTAGAAATCCTTCAGACATTTTGTTGAAGTCGCTGAAAGTGAATTCAGCCTTCAGTTCAAAGCCATAAACAGATGAGTAATCAATTTTTGGTCATTTCTGAAAGTCAACTCAGATGCGGATAAAATGTGTAGATAAGAACAATGAATATTATAATGTGGATATATATATATATATATGTATTTGGAGTAATGTGATTATTCTACTATTGAGTAGTAAATAGAAATGATAGAATAGAGAACTACAAAAGCAAAATACATAAATCAATACGAAATGCTGTAAAATTACCATTAATGTTATGTAATGTTCTATACGTAACATCTTGAGATGTTTTGTTTTTCTATATGTGTGATTCAGTGCTGGTTCCAAATTTTTTTACTACCGGTTCTGTGGGCATGGCTTGGTGGGCATGGCATGGCTTGGTGGGTGTGGCTTGGTTAGCATGGCAGGGGAGGGATACTGTAAAATCTCCATTCCCACCCCACTCTAGGGGAAGGATATTGTAAAATCTCCATTCCCTCCCCAATCCAGGGGAAGGTTACTGCAAAATCCCCATTCCCTTCCGATCAGCTGGGACTTGGGAGGAAGAGAATAGATGGAGGTGGGGCCAGTCAGAATTTTTACTACCGATTCTCCAAACTACTCAAAATTTCCGCTACCGGTTCTCCAGAACTGGTCAGGACCTGCTGAAACCCACCTCTGGGGTGATTGTTTTTTGTGTTGTTTTTAAAGACAAACTGTTTAATTAAAAAATATTTAAAAAAAATAAAAATAAAAGTCTTTTATCAAAAATTCTTTTCCCCTTTTCAGGACCTTCCACAGGGGTCTCCAACTTCTCATCAGGAGGAAGAAGATTGCCAGAACAATAGAGGAAACATCTCTATTTTGATAAACTGTGAACAGACACAGAATAGAACCCCCCCCCACCCCAATACAAAATGATTCTGTTTCTCCCAAATCCACAACCAGCCTTTGTTTTACAAATGTGTTTATGTTAGAGTAAACGTCTTTATACAGTAGTGGCCAAAATTGTGGAAACTTTTTTGGGAAAAGTGTATTTTCTAAAACTAGCTAATAACACCACTTTTTTGGGGGGGACTAGTAGCATAAAATTATATATCAATGGAAAAATAATTTAATCAAGAATGTAATGCAATAACTTTTATGAGGGATTTGCTATTAGAATAGCAGTTACAGTATAAAGAAGAAAAGTGAAACATGTAGAAAAAATGAGATACACAAAAATTATCACCATAGAAAAAACAAGATATACAAAAATTATCACTATGTCAGTTAATACTTAGTTGGGTAACCTTTAGCATGAATTTCAGCCTTACAACGTCTTCCCATGGAATGAACCAAGTATTTGAGTTCTGCAGCTGTTATCATGTAAAAACAAGATTGAATGATTGCTTCTATGAACTGGGTTTTATTGCTGGGTCGCTTCTGACTAACAAGTTTCTTTAGTCGGCTCCATAGATTTTCAATTGGGTTATGGTCTGGACTATTCCCAGGCCATTCCAGCAGTGGAATAGGATTATCTCGAAACTCAAAAAAAAAAAAAAAAGTGGTGTTATTTGCCATCAAACCTCAAAAATACACTTTTCCCAAAAGGTTTCCACAATTTTGGCCACTACTGTATACAATACCATACAGCAGAAGTCAGAACCAGAACTCAGAATCCAGAAGTACAATAATCAATAAGCACAGAAGCACAGAAATAATATTCACAGAACCAAGATATATACACATCTGTGAACCTAAGCCATGCCCAGGCTCTGAGCCATCTGGGTCATCGAACAGTTCTCATTGGCTGACCTGTTACCATGTCTATTCCAATTCATGAACTCTCACACACTGACAGTTTAATCAACTGAACAAAGCAGGGTCTTCCATGGTTGTAATTTTTTCTCTCTGCTATTCCCCACTAGGTAATCATCAATGGAAAAATGTCAATTTTTAATGATTTCAACAATAGCTTTAAAACTATGCTTTTTCCAAAATTTGGAACCTGGAATTGTAGAAGAGTAAGAATATTCCTATCAGCAGACATCTTCTGAAAAATTGTGTATACAGGTAGTCCTTGACGTATGACCACAATTGAGCCCAAGATTTCTGTTGTCAAGTGAGACATTTGTCAACTGAATTGTGCCCCATGCCACAGTATGATTCAAATTCATTGGCAACCTATGTTTTAGTTCCCAGGCAACAACTGAATCCCAACAGGAAGGGCAACATCCTGTAATAAACCTGTAATCCTTTGTAATGTGGATAGGTTCCATGGTAAAAACGCACAGGCAGATCTATGTCAAACGATTGTTCCAATGGCAGGACATGGAGAGATGAACTAACGTATTGCACTCATCTAAAAACTTTCAGAGATGCCCCCTGGAAGCATTTCTATTCACTATTTTTAACTCCAGCTGGAAAGCCCAATTAATAAGCATTCCTTTTGGCAGTTTCCCCAGCTACTGACGTCTAGCAAATATCCCATCATTGCTACCTGACCTCGTCCTAGCTATGGTTTCATGCCAAAGTAATAATTGTGATCATAAGGTGCCCTACTGTAGAGCTGCAATGCAGTTGCTACAAGAGAACTTTCTAAAATTGCTTCTTTTCCCCCCTAACTTGTCTCCCAACAGCTGATTTTTTTCCAAGGGGGAAATCTATCTCACAGAACTACACACTAACTGTATTTCTTCTAAAGTTGCAGAGAGGTAGCTTTATAAGAGGCATGTCGAAATGTCTGATTTGGCCCATGTGATGGAATGCCTCCCTGTGTAGTCACACAGCCTTCTCTGTGAGGGCACCTACTATCTGGAATGAGCTCCCCCCGGAGATACGGAGGATCCCGGATCTATGCACCTTCCACCACGCTCTCAAGACCTTTTTATTCCATCAGGCTGGCCTGGCCTAACTGTTTCCCTTTTTCCCCTTTTTAAAACATAAATTTTAATTCGTTTTTAATTTATTGGGGTGTTTTAAATCTGTCTTTGGCCAAATGGTTTAATTCGATTTTATTCAGTTTTAAATTTTGTATTTATGTTTTTTATCCTGTGGCTGTTCACCGCCCTGAGTCCTTCGGGAGTAGGGCGGTATACAAATCAAATAAAACTAAACTAAACTAAACTAAACTAGTGCATCACTGTTTCCTCCATCATTTGCAAATCCGCAACTTCCACAGAAGAATAAAAAGAGGCCTGATAAATAAGGTGGGAGGGGACATGATTGGCCTAACAGTTAAGATGCTGGGCTTGTCGACTGGAAAGTCAGCAGATTGAGACTCAAGCACCTCAAGACAGGGTGAGCTCCCGTCCTCACCTCAGCTCCTGCCAACTTAGCAGTTTGAAAGCATGCAAATGCAAGTAGATAAATAGGTACCACTTCGGTGGGAAAGTAACAGTGTTACGTGCACTTTGGTGTATAGTCATGCCAGCCACATGATAACGGAATCATGTTTGGACAACGCTATCTCCCTTGGCTAGGAAATTGAGATGAACACCACCTTCTAGCATCTGGCATGACTGGACCAAAGAAACATTTATAATTGTTTTTTTTTAAATTAGGTGGAAGACTTCCTTTTCTGTAGCCTGTTTTCAATAATGGATAGCCAGATATATCAGCAATGGTCGCATCCTACTGTTTATTACCAGCAGGCAGAGACTCGTATTTATGACCAAAATTGGAAATTCCTTTTAGCTATGGACTCAGCCTCAAGTAAAAACAAAAAAACAAATGTTTTTTTTTTAAAAAAATCATTTCTGAGCCATTCCAAGTGATGGTACAGAAGATGGACAGCTTTATAAGACTTAAATAAATACATCAGTATATGTTAAACTTCACAAGATACGACATACATTCTGCTTTTCAAGGAAACATGGTTTGAGACAGGAGATCCAAATATAGCAATAGCCCATGAATTTCTACTCCGATGCTACCAGATCTACAAATATCTACATGAGTGTGTGTGTGTGGTTGTGTGTGCCTTTAAGTGTATGCTGACTCTTGGATACTGCTTGGATATGTCCTTGCAGTCTTCTTGGCAAGATTTTTCAGTTGTTTGCCATTGTTTTCTTCCTAGGGTTGAGAGAGAATGACTGGCCCAAGGTCACTCAGCTGGCTTCGTGCCTAAAGTGGGATTAGAACTCGCCATCTCCTGGTTTGTGGCCTGATGCCTTGAATCACTGCACCAAACTCGCTCTCAGATGAATGTTAGCTGGAAGCCAAAGATTAAGATTCTACCTTATTTCTCTGCTACCTCAAGCAATTACTCAGTTTTACTAACTGGAAATTCTCAGCATTTCTGGCAAACTGTGCAAAGTCAGCAAAAAGAGATGGTCTGGCAAGCCCAAAAATTTTCACCGGGCAATTTATCAATCAAACCTTTAATGGGCTGTCAGAAATTATTTTTTCAGTGTTTGTGTTTTTATTCTGTTTGGTTCCGCTCTTCACAAATAAAAACAGGATGTGAGTACCCGTGTTTCCCCGAAAATAAGACCCTGTCTTATATTTTTTGAACCCCAAAATAAGCACTTGGCCTTATTTTTAGGGAAGTCTTATTATTTTGGGGCGTGTGGAGCAAGATGGGGCTCCTCTTGCCATCTTACCTGATTTCCAGCTCTGCATTTAAATATTTTCAGGGAGGGCTTATTTTCAGGGGGAGGCTTATTTTAGCACCTGCGCTCAAAAGCCCGATTGGGCTTATTATCAGGGGATGTCTTATTTTCAAGGAAACAGGGTACTAAATGCAGATTATTTGAATTTTCATTCCTGGTGCTTCTGTGGAGACTTTTCAGAAGGAAACATGTACTTTGGGATTCAACTACATTGTAGATTATTTTCAACTCTTGTCAGAAAAAAACTTTCATTCTTATTCTCTACAGTCTCCTCTGAACAGCCTGGAAACATCCTAGTTAAGGCCCAAAAAAGTAGCAGGAACTGGGAGGGCTGGGGGTAGATTAGAAAACATATTTTACTCTGCAAGAAGGAAAACAGCCGGAAGGAGAATTTTCAGTTCAAAATTGGTTGATGGGAAAGAACTTTTAAAATCCCTGCGGGAGAATCTCATTTGGTGTCTAGAATCAAGATATATGACAACTGCATGTCACATTACATTACCGATATACTTAATTGTTAACATAAAAATCAGAGGTACATTTAAATTCTTCTGGTTATATATTTGGTTATATTTTGGTTATATATTTGGTTATATTTTGGACGCGGTTGTCTTTGGATAAAAAAAACCATTGGAACAGTTATAATTAATGTCAAGAAGATATGAACAATCCTTTACAAAAGAAACAAAGAAAAGTTAAG
The DNA here is from genome assembly GCF_059756535.1 of Pantherophis guttatus. NCBI lineage: Eukaryota > Metazoa > Chordata > Lepidosauria > Squamata > Colubridae > Pantherophis > Pantherophis guttatus. The sequence goes on along the minus strand of NC_142068.1, from coordinate 90,419,647 downwards.
TTTAATACACAAATGATCGGAGGGGGGGAATCTACAGGAATGTGGTTAACTGAACAATGAACAGTGTTCATGTTAAGGCAATTTTTATTTGGAATAATTTTGGGAAACAGAGAAACTTGTAAGCCTGATCTGGCACCATGTATTTTCTTCTGCATGGAAAGAATGGAATCTCTTCCTGTGCTTTTAAAGATTTCATTCATACTACATAGAGCCAAAAGAATTAAAGTATTAGAGTTTCAACTGGAAACAGTAGGAAGACATGGGAATTTGAAGGAGAAATATATAAAACACAGCTCTCTAAAATCTATCACCTCTAGTATTTGTTTATTATCCTGTAAGGCTGCCTGACTTCATGGTAACTCTGGGTGCCGTACAATAGTGCGTACATCTGCTCTGCAGCCTTAGAATTTCCTGCAGGTCCCTTATTTAAATGCTAAACTGACTTGCCCATGCCTAGCAATAGGCAGTTCCTTCCTTTTCAAAACTGGAATTCCCTCTTTGATAAGATCTAGAATGAGAAGCTCTTGAATATCATATGAAATTCTGCTGGGAAATCATGAGAGAAAATTAGGTTGGGTTTCAATTTAAGTTAATTCATTTTCTATTATTAGTAAAAAAAAAGAAAAAAAAGATAATGACTGTTGCATAGGCACCCCTGGGAATTTTCCCAGGGATAAGGGAGAGGGAGGAACAAAGCTGAAAATTCAGATAGCAATAGCAATATCCCTTAGACTTATATACCACTTCACAGTGCTTTACAGTCCTCTCTAAGCAGTTTACAGAGTCAACCTATTGACCCCAACAATCCTCATTTTACTGACCTGGGAAGGATGGAAGGCTGAATCAATAGCAATAGCACTTAGACTTATATACTGCTTCATAGTTCTTTTACAGCCCTCTCTAAGCGGTTTACAGAGTCAGCATCCTGACCCCAACAATCTGGGTCCTCATTTTACTGACCTGGGAAGGATGAGTCAACCTTGAGCCGGCCAGGCTCAAACTGCAAAACTGCTGGCAGCTGGCAGTCAGCAGAATTAGCCTGCAGTACTGCATTCTAACCACTGCGTCACCACGGCTCAGTGCAAAAGATAAAATCTCTCATCACCGATCACTATTTCTGAATTCTGCTTCTCTTCTCCAAATTGTGAAAGAGAAGGGGAGGGGATGGGGGAGGAAAGGAAGAGAAGAGAAGGGAAGGGAAGGGAAGGGAAGGGAAGGGAAGGGAAGGGAAGGGAAGGGAAGGGAAGGGAAGGGAAGGGAAGGGAAGGGAAGAGAAGAGAAGAGAAGAGAAGAGAAGAGAAGAGAAGAGAAGAGAAGAGAAGAGAAGAGAAGAGAAGAGAAGAGAAGAGAAGAGAAAACTCCCAAATATCTTTAGAGGCATCTATAGATCTCTGGTCATATTGGGCTTTCATTTTCTGCCCCATAATCATTTCTGGCCCAGAGTCTCTGATTTTTATTTCATTTTTCTATAATCGCCTGTCAGTCTTTAAATATCCCAACTCTGCCTGAGGCTTCTTCAATTAAGCTTGCGGTCATTTCTTAATGCTTCCCTTCTCTCCACTCCATCCCACCCTCCATTTTTCTTAGCTAATTTAAAATGATTCATTGACGAACTGTACCTGACTATGCACAGCATGATCGTGCAATAATAAGATCTAATTAAATCAGCAGAGTGCGGTTTTTCTATAACAATCGGAGGAATCCATCGGTTCGATTCACTTTGCCTGCTCAGATAGATTAAAGCTCAGATTTTGACCAGATGCTGAATTTGCACATCCCAAATAAAATGTGTCTTTAGCTCATGGTCTTCATTTGACAAACTGTATTCTTTAAAACGTCACCAGAACAGCTGGAACGCAGCCGTCACTCAAACCTGACAGATTTTCCTTCATTGTGACAGTATTCAACTATTGCAAGGTAAGGATGACTAACGGCTCTTCAGATGCACACAAAAACAACCAAAAAGCAAGGAAGCAAACAAACAAACAAGGATTCCAATATTCTAATGATGCAAAATGGGTGTGATTAGCCTGCAGTACTTTCCTTTGATATTCCAAGGCCCTGGGAAGTCTTATTTTCAAAGCCCCCATGACTTTGTCCCCAAGGAAGGATGGCACCATTGAGAGACACAGATATGAAAATACTGCAGAGGAGGAAGCACCACAAGGTGCCACTAAAGCAAGCCAGTTGCTACTAGCAAGTCCAGGGCAAGTGATCCTCAACTTGCAACCAGTTGTTTAGTGACTATTCAAAAGTATGATGGACACCACCACCCCTACCAAGGTTATTTTGATCCGGATTCTGAGTTCCAATGGCTGTCCCTCCCCCCACCCCCACCCCAAGGGTACCTGATCAAATTTTGGACACCAGGCAATGGGCCACTTTACGGCCATTTGCAGCCACTACAATTAATGGCATTTTTTTGCCAGAAATCAGCAATTGTTTTCAGATTCCAGCAAAAAAAACACCTATTAGGGACCAAGGATTCACTTAACAACCATGGGGAATCATTGAATGTGATTCCTTCCTCAGCCCCGTACCTCCTTCCCTTCCTCTTTTCCTTCCTTCTACCTCCTTCTTTCCTTCCTTCCCTCTCCTTCCTTCCCTTCCTTCCTATGTTTCTACCTCCTTCCTTCCTTCCCCATCCCTCCTTCCCTCCCTCCTTCCCTTCCTATGTTCTTCCCTCCATCCCCCAACTACCCTCCTTTCCTCCCTCCCTTCCTTCTCCCTCCCTCTTTCCTTCCTTTCCCCTCCCCTCCCCTCCCTCCTTCTCTTTATTCCTTCCTACGTTTCTCCCTCCCTCCCTTCTTTCTTTCTTTCTTTTTTACTTCCTTTCCCCTATCTCACTTGCTTCCTCCCTCCGTCCCTCCCTCCCTCCCTCCCTGGGGAGGGGTACTTAATACCTTACAGGCCTTTCTTCTTCTTAGCTGTTTTGACCTTTGATGTCATCACTGCAATGTTTAACTTTTATAAGTTTCTTTCAAACTTATGCATTAATTTTAATAAAACCCACCCTGATGTGATTGATTCAGCCCAGATAAAACTCACACACATAGTACATCGAAACCTCTTAAAATTGCACAAATATTTACTTAGACATCTCTTTTAATCCCAACTCAGGCTGAAACTAAGCACCACCCAAGTCTGAAACAAAGAAAGCTGAGACTTCCAAAATGTTCACTCTTTGTTGTACCAATCTACATAGTTAAAGTTCTACTTGTCAGAAATGAGAATCAATAAAAGAAGAATGTCGAGGGGGATAAATGATGATTCAATAATTTAGCATCTCAGTTGGTGGTAGTTTCTCTGGTCTTGTTTGGACTCAGAAGCTAAGCAGGAGTGGAGCTTGATTAAGTGCTTTGACGTGAGACTATCAGAACCCCAGGCTGAAAGAGAGCCAAGAAGTCAAAAAATATCCAGAAAAAAAATCAATTAAAACCAGTTCTGTACTTTTGCCAAAGTTCAGATCAATACTTTGAAACTGCTTGAACATGTCTATGAAATCACTGAGAAGTTAATTCAAAGATTTCCTTTTTTTTTTATTTGGCCTTTGCCTTCTTGGTTGTGACCCCTAAACTCTGGAATAATGTTCCCCTAGAGATCCATATGGCTCTCCCTCTGATTCTGAAGTCTTTCAAAACCTCGAGATTTGAGAGGGAAAACAAACATGTGTCTTTGAAGGAGAATTAATTGAGTTCTTGCCCATATTTAAATATAACTGTACTTCTGGGTTGCTTTGTTATCAAGAATTCCAAGGCAAACTCTCGTTTCCTAGATCGATATTTCACAACTTTGGCAACTTTAAGATGTGTGGACTTCAACTCCCAGAATTCCACAACCAGCAGAATTCTGGGAGTTGAAGTCCACATATCTTAAAAGTTGTCAAGATTGAGAAACACTGTCCTAGATAGTTATACTTAAAGGTAAAGGTTCCCCTCGCACATATGTGCTAGTCGTTCCCGACTCTAGGGGACAGTGCTCATCTCCATTTCAAAGCCGAAGAGCCAGCACTGTCCGAAGACGTCTCCGTGGTCATGTGGCCGGCATGACTAAATGCCAAAGATGCACGGAACGCTGTTACCTTCCCACCAAAGGTGGTCCCTATTTTTCTACTTGCATTCTTTACGTGCTTTTGAATTGCTAGGTTGACAGAAGCTGGGATAAGTAATGGGAGCTCACCCCGTTATGCAGCACTAGGGATTTGAACCGCTGAACTGCTGACCTTTCAATCGACAAGCTCAGCGTCTTAGTCACTGAGCCACTGTGTCCCTTCCTTCACCATGTTCCTAAGTTATACTTATACTTAATACTTATACTTATTATTATTATTATTCCTTCACTGTGTTCCTAAGTTATACTTAGCTGTACCTTATTCCTTCAGTATTACACTTGTATTTATTTATCCAGCCCATTCGTGATTGTGCTAGGCCGTTCTCTCCAGCTGAGAGAAACAATTAGTAATGCTGAATTGTGTTTTGGAAAATAGCCTCTCCATCTTCCGTAAACAAGGAGACAAGGTACAAAATATCTATTATTCAAAATGAGCTTCCAGGATCAATCATAAGATAGGAACCTAACTATCAGCATGGTTTCAAAATCCAAGAAATCCAACAGTTTTCTTAGGGTTCATTTCACAGGGATTGCCACTCAACACAATTTTAGTCCCAAATCCGTGGTAGAAGCCCAACGATTTACATGCTTGGTTTCATTCAAAAATATTTGGGGCTCCTCAGGCAGTTCACACCGTTAATTGATGGTTTCCAAAGTCTTATCAAGAATAATTGATAATCTTCATCAAGTAAGTTGACTCTAGATTCCCTCAACAACACACTAATGGTTCCTATTCAGTGCGTTAAAATTAGCTAAAATGGACAAGAATGAAACATTAGCGGATAAACTATCCAGTCAATTGAAGTCCTTTTCTTGTTGCCTTAGGTGTTAATTCGCTATATATCATTATCATTATGTCCTGTTATTGTCATTAACTGGTACATGTCATGAGGAATACTTCTTTAAGTACTCAAGAACTAGTAAATTAACAGAGAAGAAAATAAATGAACCAATGTATCTTTTTTCCTGCACTTCCTCTATTTCAAAATCTAACCGTAACTGTGTAATATGCACATTAAATTTACACTTAAGTGGTATGCACCCTTTGTCATGCTTTTTTGGGGGAAGGGAACTTATGACCTGCTTTCCAATAAATGCAGATTCTACATCGCCATTTATTATGCAATATAATCGGAGAACCAGTTTTCCTAGCATTAAGTCTTCTTAATGCTTCTCCAAGTTATATATAGAATGATAGGGACAGAAAGGACCTTGGAGGTCTTTTGATTCATTAGCCTGTCCAAGGTAGGAGACCATATACCATCCAGGACAAATGGTTGTCCAATCTCTTCTTGAAAACCTCCAGCAATGAGGCACCCACAGCTTCCGGAGGCAAGCTGTTCCATTGATCAATCTTTCTCACTGTCAGGAAATTCCTCATTTCCAGTTTGTTTCTGGTAACAGCTCTTCCAATATTGGAAGACAGGTATCATTTATCTCTAATCTTTCTCTGTGTTAGGATAGACGTACCTAGTTCCCTCAGCCATTCAGCATAGGATTTGGCTTCTGTCTGTCTGTCTGTCTACTATCATCTATCTATCTATCTATCATCTATCTATCTATCTATCTATCTATCTATCTATCTATCATCTATCTATCATCTATCTACCTACTTTTCATCTATCTATCTATCTATCTATCTATCTATCTATCTATCTATCTACCTATCATACATCTATCTATCTATCATCTATCTATCTACCTACTTTTCATCTATCTATCTATCTATATCTATCTATCTATCTATCTATCTATCTATATCTATCTATCTATCTATCTATCTTATCTATCTACCTACCTTTCATCCATCTATCTATCTATCATCTATATATCTATCTACCTATCAGCCATCTATCTATCTATCATCTATCTATTTTATCTATCTATCTACCTACCTATCATCTATCATCTATCTATCTATCTATCTATCTATCTATCTATCTATCTATCTATCAAATATATTGGCCACCCATCTTACCATATGATAACTCTGGACGGCTTACAGTTACATAAAATCTAAGCCATAAAAAGTTAAAAACAAACATTAAAACAAAACAAAAATACACACAGGGGAGGGCAGGGGCAGAGAGGGAGGGAAGAGGTGGGACCTGTTATTACTCAATCAACCACTTTCATTGCCCTGTGGGCTCCAAGCTGACTGACACAGCCCAGTAGTGGGTTTCAATTTCGGCCGCTACCGGTTTGCTTGCGGGATGTGCGCACTTGCGCGCATGGCGCTTCTGCGCATGCGCAGAGACATCCGGGTGGGTGGGCGGAGCCTCCCTCCACCGCCACTACCAGTTTGGCCAACCAGGGGCGAACCAGTAGCAACCCACCACTGGCACAGCCATGTCTTTAGGACCTTACAAAAAGATAGGAGGGTTGGGGGCAATCCAATAGGAGCCTTGGTGGTGCAGCGGACTAAACTACTGTTAAAGTAGCACTTAGCTGCCAGCTGCCTGCAATTACTGCGAGTTCAATTCTCACCAGGCTCAAGGTTGACTCAGCCTTCCATCCTTCCAAGGTAGGTAAAATGAGGACCCAGTTTGTGGGGGCAATAAACTGACTTTGTATAAAATAGAACATCGCTTAGGGGGGGCCAAAAAGCCCTACTAAGCAGGTATATACAAAAATATGAAGGCTATTGCTTAAAAGCATTGTAAGCCTCCCTGAGTCTCTGGAGAAGGGCGACATATAAATCGAACTAATAAATGAATGAATGAATGAATGAATGAATGAATGAATGAATGAATGAATGAATAAATAAATAAATAAATAAATAAATAAATAAATAAATAAATAAATAAATAAATAAATAAATAATATCAAGAGATAAGGTGTTCCAGAGGATCTAGTTCCCTTATCATCTTTGTTGCTCTTCTGGGCACAATTTCTAGGGCTTTGACAACTTTTTTGTTGCCAAACTGGACCCAGTATTCCTAATGTGGCCTCACTAGTGCAGCATAGAGTGGTCTTTCACGTCACGTCATCTTGATGCTATGCCCAGAACTGCACTGTGTGGGGTTTTTTTTGGCAAATTTGTCTCCTTGTCCATAATCAAGCATTTGCTTGTAATTTGATTTTAAAATGTACTTATCCTCAACTTCTCGAATCTACATCTTACAAAGCATAATCCTGAATGATGCCTATTCGTGGACAACCAAAATTTGGGTGACAGTTACTTACCCGTTAAGTTACCCATTACTTGTCCCAGCTTCTGCCAACCTAGCAGTTCGAAAGCATGTAAAAAATGCAAGTAGAAAAATAGGGACCACCTTTGGTGGGAAGGTAACAGCATTCCGTGCGCCTTTGGTGTTTAGTCATGCTGGCCACATGACCCCGGAGACGTCTTTGGACAGCGCTGGCTCTTCGGCTTTGAAACAGAAATGAGCACCGCCCCCTAGAGTCGAGAACAACTAGCACATATGTGCGAGGGGAACCTTTACCTTTATTTTATCAGGGCATCTGGCTGCTTAAGTTACATTGGAAGTGGTAATCAAGGAATACTTACAATCTGACATTATCCTTCACAATCATCCAGCTTTAAAACATATCCTTGAACTGATCCTTCATCATGTAATTCCTAGGGATGTTAGTGACAGATTATCTCTGCCTTCTACTCAATATTTAAAAAAAAAAAATTGGAAAGGGAATTGCTTTATCCAATCATATCTCTACTTCCCCAGTGTACATTCTCCATCCTTAGGTTTTTTTAGGACTGGAGTGTAGTCCCTGGACAGCTATCTATTTCCAGTTTCTACAGGGAAACGGAATAGATAATTTCTCTTCTAAAATTAATTCCTTTCGGATATGTGATTTCTAGGCTACCTCATTACATAAGCCCTAATGAGGAAGCCTAAAAATTACATATATATCTTCTTCAGTCTTTCCCCAGTGTTCCACTTTCTATTAACAATTAATTCATTTGTGTGTGTGTGTGTGTGTGTGTGTGTGTGTGTGTGTGTGTGTGTGTATGTGTGTGTGTGTGTGTGTTGCGGCTTAGTCCAAAGGTATTTTTTACAAATACATGGTCTTGCACTACTTTTCAAGGTCAATCACTAGGAGGAATTTAAATATTCACTGCAAAGTAACATTTTGATCTGCACATCAGGCCAGGAGGATCTGTCTCTCTCTTTAGTATAAAATTATTAGTCAATTCAAAGAACTTCAAAAGTTTTAAATCACAGATGATGGATAGAAATATAATATTTTGCAATATGGTAACATGTCAACTCGCAAAGCATCCCTGTCCTGCTCTCGAGTTGCTATAGGCCAGGGAGAATGGGAAACTGGCGAAACTGCACAGCAGAAAAAACAGATGCACAGCCTTGAGTGAGATGCTTATCTCACTCAAGGCTGTATCCCAGGGATACCTGCAGCAGTCAAATGGGAGTGACCTCTACAACCCACGAAATTGCTCCATTGACGAATGTGATTGATGACACACCCTGGGGGGAGGGGGGAAACAAGGTCATAATTGGAGCCTAAATTACGTAGGGTCAGAGCTGGCTTCACTTGACATGAAGCTCCTAATAAATACCTGGATTTCTTTTGAAGCTTGGCTCAAGACTCATGATTTAATTAGTGCATCCGTCAGAACCCTGACATAACAATAGAAATAAGTGGAAAGTTTAAACTGGGAAAATAGCAGTATATATTTAGTCATATAATGAAATTCATTATAAATACAGATATATTAAGATTAGGAGATGGAAACCCACAAGATTAGCAAAAATAAGCAAAAAACATTCATCAATATGTTGGAAGTGTGAGGCAGTGCCAGAGACTTTTTATCACATGTGGTGGGAATGCCCAAAAGCCACAAAATTTTGGCATCAGATAAGACAATGGTTAAAAGAGATATTAACGCAAAATATAGAAGCAAAACCGGAATTCTTTCTACTGGGTATTATAGAGGGCAAATACAGGAAGAGTGCAATTTATCTAATGTTACATATTCTAACAGCAGCAAGATTGGCTTTTGCACAAAAATGGAAAAAACAAAGAGACCCCCACAGAAGAAGTGTTAGCTAAAATAGTAATTTGTGCGGAAATGGATAGACTGACTTTGGAACTTAAAGATAAGAATGAATCAGAGTATTATGAAATCTGGAACAAATTTTATTATTGGTTGGACAGGAGGAGGAATGCTGGGATAAAGGACTATTGACGAGTAAAATGTTTAGAAGTTTTTATGTTAATTTTCTATGTTAGATAAGATTGAATTGGATATCGATGTAACCTACAGTACATAGATGAAAGAATATATATATTTGAAATGTGATAATTAGTGTAAACTTGTATAGAGATAAGAAAGTGTATCAATTATAAGGTAAAATTTGATAAAAATGTTTAAACCAGGGATGTCATGCTATGTCCACTGTTTTTAATTTGTATTATTAATAAAAAACTTTTTATTAAAAAAAAAGATTGGGAGGTGGAAGACTAGGATTAGGTCTAGCTAAAGGTATTACCATGATTAACAGGATGTAAAAAATATATTGAAAAATATAGTTTCAAGGACTATAAATTCAGGGGACTTAGAGATATAATCTTGGGACTGATTAAATCTTATTGATAACTGGTTTTAGTGGTATTTAAAGAAAGTTGAGGTATTGAAAATGTGGTGGAACACTGGGAGATAAACTGGGAAAATAGTACAACATAGATACATAAAAGAATATATTATAATTATAATGAGCACATTAAAGTTTAGAAGTTGGAAGATAAAAATCCTGTATATGTAATTGTATTATTACTGTGAACACTGTGTGAAAAATATGTCAACCCAGTCATTACATTCTCCACAAAAAATGTTGGTTGTTAAAGAAAAACTGTAAATAAAACATATACCAAAAAAAGTTTTAAATCACCAGTGCATGAGGAATTAGGAAAGCAATCTGAGATCTGAAGCTGTGTCAGTCCAAGAAATCTTGAAACTATCTAAAACAAGCATTTGGAGTCCATAGAGCAATAGACTCCAACAAAGCCAAAGTTTATTAAGTAGCTTCAAAATGAAAACTAAAACATATCCCAAGTCCAGTTGCTTCCAGTCTAGAAGGCCCCAAGATCTTTTTTGAGGGTCTATCAGAGATGTTCTCTCTAACCATCTCATTGTTCCTGGATCCATAATACTTTCCCAGTATTGTGGAGTGCTTACTGCTTCCTGAGCTGGGTTGTTTTCTTGCAGACATTTAATTACCAAACTAAGTAACACTATCAGGGTTAGGAGGAGTGGGGTTTGCTCTCTACTGGCTTGCCTTGTCAGTTTTGTTAGTAATGTTCTCAGGGGTTCCTTGATTAGGCTGTTATTTACAGTTAGGTTGTTTATCTGAATTTGTCAGGGCAATCCAGTAGTACATAAAAACAGAGCAAACCTCACTCCCTTCTAGCACTGATGATGCTATCTAGTTTGGTAATGAAATGCCTGCAAGAAAACAACCAAGTTCGAGACATACCAATGACTCCACAATTCAACCTTTAGCTAAAAAAAAAAAAATCTCTTCTATTTCCCAGTATTTCTCTGCCTTTAACAAAAAGATTTAAATGCTTATTAACCGAAAGCTCTTCAGAAATCTGGATGGGATGGAGCTTCTCAGATTCAGCATGGTCAGGTTTCTTTCCCATAGCAGGCTATGCAACCATGCCACCTTCAGTGTGTCCCAAGAGAGAGCAACATAGCATGTCAAGCAGAAATCACCAGGTGCGTGCAACACAAATTGTCAGACTCTGCCTTCCCTTTCACCCAGCTTGTCTTTGTACTCTCCTTTCTATCAATCTCTATATATGTGATGGAAGAGAATCTCCAGGGCAGTGCCTAATTATGCAACAACATGGATGTTACAATGCGCAAGGTTACCTCCATTTATTGGACTGCACTATCACATAATAGAGTCAACAGAAAGGTGTTTTTCTGGATAAAGCAATAGCAATCGCCCTTAGACTTATATACCGCTTCACAGTGCTTTACAACCCTCTCTAAAGCGGTTTACAGAGTCAGCCCTCCAACAATCTGGGTCCTCATTTGACTGACCTTGAAAGGATGGAAGGCTGAGTCAACCTTGAGCCAGTGAGAATTGAACTGCTGGCAGTTGGCAGAATTAGCCTGCAATACTACCTTCTAACCACTGCGCCACCACGGCTCCTAATCTATTGATATTCAGAAGTAATCAGAGGATAAGATTCCTTTTTGTCTCAGTCCGATTCTTCAACAATACAGTAAAAAAAAATAGATATTGAAAGGGATGAGATTTTAGTTCATTGATTACATATCATACAAGAATAGCCAACACCCCTAGATGATAGGCTTAAGATCCAGATAGATCTTGACGGACTTGAACACTGGGCCCTATCTAACAAAATGAAATTCAATGTAGAGAAAAGTAAAGTCCTACACTTAGGCAAGAAAAACCAAAAGTACACATGTAGATTGGGTGAAACGAGGCTTAATAGCAGTAACTGTAAGAGGGATCTTGGAGACATAGTGGACAACCAGTTAAATATGAGTCAGCAGTGTGCAGCAGCAGCCAAAAAAGCCAATGCAATCCTAAAATGCATTAGCAGAGGGATACAATCAAGATCAAGTGAGGTTTTTTATTATTATTAAAATATAAACAAAAATACAAAGACAATACAAACCAAACAGAACTCCCACCACCCACAATACCCACACAACATTCTACATATATGCTTTTTGTCATCAACAGTGTATCTAGTTCTTTTCATTATCTATTCATAAAAAAATAATATTTGGTACTTAATTCCACTACTTAAGACTTATGTTAACTTTACATCTTCTCCTTATTGCTAATCCTCTTTCACCCTAGTTAATATCGTCTATGTTTGTATTTATTTTCCTTTCCAGCCATTGATACCATTAGTGCCATACGTTATAGTAGTCACTTTCTTCTTTGTCCTGGAGCTCCAGCATCAGTCTGTCCATCTCGGCACACTCTGTTATTTTTGAGATAATTTTGTCTTTGGTTGGGAGTTGATCTAATTTCCAATTTTGAGCAAATAGTAATCGTGCTGCTGTCAGGATATGTATAATAAGATATTTCGTCTCTTTGGTGAATTGTGGTGTTATCATGCCAAATAAAAAGAATTCTGGGCTGTCTTCTAGTTGTAGATTCGTTATTTCCTCAATCATTTTTTTTAATGTCTTGCCAGTATTGTTGGGCCTTTTTACATTTCCAAAAAAGATCAAGTGAGGTTAAGTCTTAGTAATACTCCACCTAGAGTGCTGCATACAGTTATGGTCAACACACTATAAAAAAGATATTGAGACTCTAGAAAGAGTGCAAAGAAGAGCAACCAAGATGATTAGGGGACTGGAGGCTAAAACATATGAAGAACGGTTGCAGGAACTGGGCATGGCTAGTCTAGTGAAGAGAAGGACCAGGGGAAACATGATAGCAGTCTTCCAATATTTGAGGGGCTGCCTCAGAGAGGAGGGAGTCAAGCTATTTTCAAAAGCACCAGAAGACCAGACAAGGAATAATGGATGGAAACTGATCAAGGAAAGATTCAACCTGGAAATAAGGAGAAATTTTCTGACAGTGAGAACAATCAACCATGGAACAGCTTGCATTCAGAAGTTGTGGGAGCTTCATCACCGGAAGCTTTGAAGAAGAGACTGGTCTGCTATCTGACAAAAATGGTATGGGGTCTGCTTGGGCAGGGGGTTGGACTAGATGACCTATTAGGTCCCTTCCAACTCTGTTAATCTGTATATTACAGAATAATATAAGTGGAAAAAGTCTTATATCTGAAAGAAAAAGGCAATTGGGTTAAAATCTTTGCCTTGATATTGCATTTTTCTATTGGGGCATTCCAGTTGCATACTTGGGTTTGAAGCAATGGAGGCATTACGTAAAACCTCTTGATGTTGTGGGGTTTTTTTTTTCTTGATCCCTTTCAGAAGGGGGGTCCAATCAGCACCTGAGCTTTCCAAGCTTCCTATCCTCCTTTTTATGTGGAAATCAAGGACTGCTTGCTGAATGTCACAACTGATGGTGCTGAACACAATGATGCAAGTGATATCTTCCACTACAAAGAGTGCTGGAGCAGAAAGAAATGGCCCATCGGCTTGACTGACATCTGATAAACAGTTTACTCTTTAATTTTCCAACATAAGACCTACATAAAATATTTTGATAGGTTGTCTTGTGCTCATCAAGGAATGGATGCCATCTATCAACAGCAGCTACTTCGTTCTCATTAATCAGAGACATTGGACGGTCTGTCAGGAAATGCTATGGCAGACTTAACCAGGAGAGGGCTTATATGGTGAGACTAGAATAGAATAGAATAACAGAGTTGGAAGGGACCGTGGAGGTCTTCTAGTCCAACCCCCTGCTTAGGCAGGAAACCCTACACCACTTCAGACAAACGGTTATCCAGCATCTTCTTAAAAACTCTCAGTGTTGGAGCATTCACAACTTCTGGAGGCAAGTTGTTCCACTGATTGATTAATTAATTAATTAATTAATTAATTAATTAATTAATTTTATTTTATTTAAATTTGTATACCGCCCTTCTCCTAGTGGACTCAGGGCGGTGCACAGCCAAGTAAAAAACATCCAATACAAAATTTAAAAATTTAAAATTGTTCTCACTGTCAGGAAATTTCTCCTTAGTTCTAAGTTGCTTTTCTCCTTGATTAGTTTCCACCCATTGCTTCTTGTCCTACCCTCAGGTGCTTTGGAGAATAGCTTGACTGCCTCTCCTTTGTGGAAACCCCTAGGATATTGCAACACTGCTATCATGTCTCCCCTAGTCCTTCTTTTCATTAAACTAGACATACCCAGTTCCTGCAACCGTTCTTCATATGTTTTAGCCTCCAGTCCCCTAATCATCTTTGTTGCTCTTCTCTGCACTCTTTATAGAGTCTCAACATCTTTGGTGATCAAAACTGGATGCCATATTCCAAGTGTGGCCTTACCAAGGCCTTATTAAGTGGTATTAACACTTCATGTGATCTTCATTCTATCCCTCTGTTGATGCAGCCTAGAACTGTGTTGGCTTTTTTGGCAGCTGCTGCACACTGTTGGCTCATATTTAAATGGTTGTCCACTAGGACTCCAAGATCCCTCTCACAGTTACTACTATTGAGCAAGGTACCACATATACTGTACCTGTGCATTTTGTTTTTCTTGCCTAAATGTAGAACCTTATTATGAGAAGATTGACAAAGTCTACTTGGAAATCTCTTTCAGGGTATCCAAAACTACCTGCAAAGGATAAGAAATCACACAAACTTCAGAGCAACAGCAATCTCCAGCTGGCATCAGAACCACATTTTAAGGTTGATTTCCAACTTCTGATAAGTCTCAGAGATTGAAAGGGCTGCTCAGGTAGCTTGCTCAGTGAGGAAATGCAATTAAAGCCTTCTGCACAGAAGGAGAAGGAGTAGCAGAACACGGGGGATGGAGTTAAAAGAGGAATCAGCCTAGAATCCCTATGTAGCCACAAGCAAACTAAGTCTAACCCACCTTGAATTCTGTGGATCCTTATTTATTTCCAAGCAGGTGCTAACTTGTTAGTTGAGAAGATTCCTATGTATAGGAATTTTAGCAATAAATCAGTTCAACTGGAACTTCACCATGTAGACCTGGTCTTTCGCACCTGACACTCAGGTAATCCCCGACTTACAACCACAATTGGACCCAAAATTTCTGCTGTTAAGTGAGACATTTGTTAAGTGAATTCTGCCTCATTTTGCGACATTTCCTGCCACAGTTGCTAAGTGAATCGCTGCAGTGGATGAGTCAGTCACCTGGTTGGTAAATGAATCTGGCTTCCCCATTGACTTTGCTTGTCAGAAGGTCGCAAAAGAGGGGGGGGTCACGTGACCTTGGGACACAGCAACAGTCATAAATACAAGTCAGTTGCCAAGCATTTGAATTTTGATCACATGACCATAGGGATGCTACATGGGGTGCTTATGAAAAATGGCCATAAGTCCTTTTGTTCAGTGCCGTTGTAACTTTGAACTGTCACTAAATGAACTGTCCTAAGTGGAAAACTACCTGTACGAACTTTCAGTCCTTTGGATGAAAGCAAGAATCTCTACATTTGCATGAAAAAAATAATTAGACAAAACCTAAAATACACAGAGGATCCCTTGCTAACAAATTTTAGTAGCCCCTTTTTAAAAGCTGCTTTCCTTTTCATGACAATCTACAATCAATCAGAATAGAGCTGGGAGGGACCTTGGAGGTCTTCTAGTCCAACCTCCTACTCAAACAGGAGACCCCATTTCAGACAGGTGGCTGTCCAATCTCTTCTTAAATGAAGCACCCACAACTTCTGGAGGGAAGCTGTTCCACTGGTTAATTGTCCTCACTGTTATACCCTGTTTCCCCCAAAATAAGACATCCCCTGAAAATAAACCCAATCGGGCTTTTCAGTGCATGGCAATAAGGCCAAGCGTTTATTTCAGGATTCAAAAAAATTTAAGACAGGGTCTTATTTTTGGGGGAAAACAGTAGTAGCTAATCATTTTACATTCTGTAAAAATTCCCTGGAAAAGTTAGTGATGACTAATCTAGACATTCCCCAACTATATATTATCCAAACAGGGACAGGGTTCTTTGCATGTGCAAAAAGCCAAAAAGCAAAACATAAAACATTTGCAGCTAACATTTTAGCTTTTCTATATAAAACAATCAATCAAAAATAGAACAAAATGAATTTTCAATTCAGGCATTCTATGCGAGTCAGAATCAATACGGAATTGGGAAAAACCCGACACAGATTTAAAGTAATGTGATAGAGTCAAACAGACTCTATTGCAGCATAAACAGAGTGCAATTCATGGAGTGTCCCTTAAAAGAGCAGCATATTTCTATACAGGTATACAGAATAACAGAATAATAGGATAATAGAGTTGGAAGGGACCTTGGAGGTCTTCTAGTTCAACCCCCTGGTCAAACAGGAGACCCCAGACAATTTCAGACAAGTAGTTGTCCAGTCTCTTCTTAAAGGCCTCCAGTGATCGAGCACCTACAACTTCTAAAGGCAAGCTCTTCCCCTGTTACTTGTCCTCACTGTTAGGAAGTTTCTCCTTGGTTCCAGGTTGCTTCTTTTCTTGATTAGTTTCCATCCATTGTTCCTTGTCCTGCCTTCTGGTGCTTTGGGAAATAGGTTGTCCCTCTCTTCTCTGTGGCAGCCTGTGAAATACTGAAACATTGCTATCATGCTGTTGTGGCCCGCCAGTGGCCTGTGCGGATCGTGGCTGATCCCGATGACGAGGAGGCTGGTGTGGTGTCGCGCCAGCAGCCTTCGCGCCGGCATCAGGTCGGACAGCGAGGAGGCTGAAGAGGATGTGGTGCCAGAGGCAGAGACTCAGCCAGGGCCTTCAGAACCTCCAGAGGAGAGAATGGAGAGAGCGAAGTGGAGGAGCCTCTTCTCAATGCTCGAGTACGCAGGGCTGCCAAAAGGCAGGAGTGGCTACTTAGGAGGAGGAGGAGGTCTCCTCGAGAGTAAGGCTTGAGGATAATTGGCCACTCCCTTAGCCTATTTAAGTCACATGCCGTTAGTAAGTTTCTTGCTGGAAACAACTTGTAATTATCATCAGAGCATTTTTGGAAAAGTCTTATCGTATCTTGTTTTCTGGGCTGGTTGCCAACCTTTGCTGGACTCTGGTTTATTCTTGCTACTTAATAAATTTGATAAGGACCATTGGTGTGTGTCAATATCCTCGGGAATCCGGAACTGGGGCAGAACACATGCCATCCTTAGTCCTTATTTTCTCTAGACTGGCCATACCCAAATCCTGCAACTGTTCTTCATATGGGTTTTTTTTTTTTTGTCTCCATGACTTCAATCATCTTAGTTGCTCTTCTCTGCACTTTTTCCAAAGTTTCAACATCTTTTTTTGTAATGCAGTAACCAAAAACGGATGCAATACGAAGGTACAAATCTTCACCTACACAATTGAAATGAAAGCATCCAAAATCATTGGCTTTTTGGGGAGCAAGAGGGATTGGTGGAATTTAGGGGCCTCGTTAAGCCCCACAGAAAACTTAAAGCACCAATTTCACCCACTAAACACCTCCAATGGGATTTCCTTTTTTTTTTTAACACGGAGGTCTGAAAAGGCAAAACAAAACAAGAAGCTTAGAAAAAGATGTCACTATGGCAGCATAGCATATGGATGTGGTGGCTCAGTGGCTAAGACACTGAGCTTATCGATCAGAAGGTCAGCAGTTCAGTGGTTCAAATCCCTAGCGCCACGTAATGGAGTGAGCTCCCGTGACTTGTCCCAGCTTCTGCCAACCTAGCAGTTTGAAAGCACGTAAAAAATGCAAGTAGAAAAATAGGCACCATCTTTGGTGGGAAGGTAAGAGCGTTCTGTGCACCTTTGGCGTTTAGTCATGCCGGCCACATGACCCCGGAGACGTCTTCAGACAGTGCTGGCTCTTTGGTTTTGAAATAGAGATGAACACCGCCCCCTAGAGCCGGGAACGACTAGCATCCATGTGTGGGGGAACCTTTACCTATACCTTTATGGCAGCATGGCATCTTCATTTCTGACTGCAATATGTTGGAGTTCTAAAATGTTGGGGTTTCATCTTGAGCCCAATGTTTAATGTTTTTTTTTAAAAAAAACAAAACAAAATGGCTTTTAGAGTGGGTGGGAAAGAAACAATACGAGGATGGCTTCCTTCGATTGCCAAGGCATCGGCAGCAGAAAGTGCTATCTGCACAGGAATTGAGATGCATGCCACTCACAGTGATGTGCGAACATCTCTTAGCAACGGCGTGTTAGAAGAGGATTAAGAAATGCAACACGAGTCCCAATTCAAGCATCCCACCTGCCCACATAAAGTTATAAAAGCAGAAGTGCAAAAGGGAGCGATTCTATTAGAAACCGGCTCCACTGCGGCTATTAAATGTTTCTGCTTGAGAGGGAAGTCGCTTCATATATACTGAGATAGAAAAGAAATCCTTTGCTTTCAAAAGCTTCGTTGCTGTCATTTTCCTCCACAGGAAACCCAACAGCAGAAGGCTTCTGAACTACTTGGGACTTTACTCCAAATTCAATGCTTTACTAATCTACAGAAGAAAGTATCACATGCATCGATTCCTACAACTATCCATCAAGAGAAAGTTCCTGGCTAAAAGAAGGCTCAAATAGAGAAAATAGACCAGCGTCCCAAATAGAGAAAAGAAGGACTAGGGAGGACATGGTAGCAGTATTCCAATAGTTGAAGGGCTGCCACAAAGAAGAGGGGGTCAGCTTGTTTTCCAAAGCTCCAGAAGGCAAGGGAAGAAGAAAAGGATGGAAACCAATCAAAGAGAGAAACAACCTGGAATTAAGGAGAAGCTTCCTAACAGTGAGGACAATTAACCAGTGGAACAGCTTGCCTTCAAAAGTTGTGGGTGCTTCATCACTGGAGGTTTTTAAGAGACTGGACAGCCACTTGTCTGGAATGGTATAGGGTCTCCAGCTTGAGCAGGGGATTGGACTAGAAGATCTCCAAGGTCCCTTCCAACTCTATTCTGATTGATTGAAATCAATATTTCATAGCTGGCTTCTTACTTTTCTGGATCAAGTAGTCAACACTTAGTCAATAATATTGACTAGTTTCTCCATTCAATTTGCTCTTTGCAGTGTGAGTTTATACCTTGAGAAACTTGACTTTAAAAGTTAGTCTAGGTTGGATTTGGATTTGACCACCAACACACTGTAGCCAGATCCTAATCAAAAATAATTAAGATAGAATTTGAGAAATAATTTGCTAAAAGAGACATTTCATCACACAGAACTTTTTGGTCAGGAAATGGGTAAGGAGACTTGGGAAAGTTAGAATGTTGTGCAAATGTATGTGTGCATTTTACTCATTTAAAAAAAAATCTAATAAAAAGTGACTCAAAATCAAATGCCTATTTATTGCAACCACATCACCTGGGGCAAACTCAATTATTGGAAAGCTGGTATGACCTTGCACAGGTTCAAAAGATAGACACAGCCA
The DNA here is from genome assembly GCF_059756535.1 of Pantherophis guttatus. Classification (NCBI taxonomy): domain Eukaryota; kingdom Metazoa; phylum Chordata; class Lepidosauria; order Squamata; family Colubridae; genus Pantherophis; species Pantherophis guttatus. The sequence continues at coordinate 90,400,556 of NC_142068.1, read as the reverse complement.
GACATTCAGGGTTACAGACCCAGATTTAAAATCAACTCTCTTCTCTGCCCATTTTGCTTCTATAAGAATAAAATATAGCCGTGATGGCAAATCTATTGCATGCGTGCCACAGGTGGTACACAGAGCCCTCTCTGCGGGCACGGGAGCTGTCGCCCCAGCTCAGTTCCACCACACATGCACACATGCCTCCTGCTGGCCAGCTGATTTTTGGGTCTCTGCCGCACATGCACAGGGGGTGGGGCACAGGTGGGGTCGCACGCGCATTGCATTATGGGTTGTAAGTGCAGGGAGGCCTACTAGACCCAAAACAGGGTGCGGGGGGGATGCGACCCCTCGTGGCCCAATTTGGCTCCCAGGAGGCTGCAAGGAGGCCTACTAGGCCCAAAACAGGGTGCAGGAGGAGTGCAGGTGGGTCACATGCACATTTGCAGGGGTGTGTGGCACATGAGGGGGGGGTTGTGCATGCATTGCATTATGGGTGCAGGCATGTTTTCGACACGCGACAACAAAAAGGTTAGCCATCACTGAAATATAGGACATGTCCTATATTGTACTATACAAAACCAGTTTTTTTCTACTGTTTGCAACTATCTTTTCCTCCCCCTTCTCTCTTCCTTGTTTTTATCCCTTCAAAAAAAAAAAATATTCCAGATTTTCATTTGTTGTTCAGACAGCAGATGGACTGTCGCTGGTACTTAAGTAGTGTCAAAAAATTGACAAGCAAAATGTTAATGATAGCTTGAAACTTTATGGTAATTTGCCTTATGTTGTGGATAGCTAGTAGTCAAACTTTTCTATTGATCTTGAAAAGCTCTGTCACCACCACAAACTATTCATCAAACATTAATTTCTCTAGGGAACAAGGTACGTTTAGCTTAATGAAGAGACAATATAACTGTCGTCCAATACTTGAAATGCTGTCAGAGAAGAGGGCAAAGTTTATTCCCCAAAGCACCGGAAGGCAAGACATGAAGCAATGGATGGAAGCTGGTCAGAAGGAGAGTCAACCAGGAAATAAGGAGGAATTTCCCGACAGTGAGAATGATTAAGCAACAGATTAGCTTGCCTCCCAGAATTGTGAGTGCTCCGTTGCTGGAGGTTTCCAAGAAAAGATTGGACAACCATTCATCTGGGATAGAATAAGGACTATTGTTTTGGGAAGGGGGTTGGACTAAAAGACCTCCAATATCCTTCCCAGTCCTTTGATTCTATGATTCTTCACCAGTGGAAAAAAATTCAATTTTTTTTACTACCAGTTCTGTGGGCGTGGCTTGATGGGCATGGTGTGGCTTTGTCGGCATGGCAGGGGAAGGATACTGCAAAATCACCATTCCCACCCCACTCCAGGGGAAGGATACTGTAAAATCCCCATTCCCTCCCTACTCCTGAGGGAACCATATTGCAAAATCTCCATTCCCACTCCACTCTGGGGCCAGCTAGAGGTGGTATTTGCCAGTTCTCCAAACTACTCAAAATTTCCGCTACTGGTTCTCCAGAACCTGTCAGAACCTGCTGGATTTCACCCCTGTTCTTCACTGAATTCCTTTTTGAAAGACAAGAGTTGATTTGATTGACGCCTTCAAACTCACATGCATCTGTTTCGCTAATGCTAACAACATTATTGAAAGCATTAATCTCTTGCAATACATCAGGAAAATAGGAAGCATTTAGTGTGAGCATGCATGTAGACTCATCTATAAATCTAATGTGTATGGGAGGAGAGTCTCCCAAACACATTCTTTTATTTGATCGTTTCCTTGACAGCATCTCTTCCTCCCTTCTCCCAAGGTCTTTCCTACTTCTTGGGCTTTGTGCTCAAGAGAGAACAAAATGAACTCTTTGATGTTGAATTTTGCTGATTGATATAGTTATGCTGTTATGGCTAATACTTGCTAAGTTGCTAAAGTAAAAAGTTGAGGCTGTAATTCTGTTCTGAACTTTACTGCACTAAAAAAAGTTCAAAGTCAGATTTTTTTAAAAAATTTGCCCTTTGCCCTACACCTGTTTGCCATTTCTTTCCCCCTATCATCCATCTCCTCCCACTTATGACTGTATGACTGTAACTTGTTGCTGTATCGTTACGATCTATGTTGTTTCCTAGTATGATTTGATTGCTTATTTGTACCCTATGAATATCATTAAGTGTTGTACCTTATGATTCTTAATGAATGTATCTTTTCTTTTATGTACACTGAGAGCATATGCACCAAAGACAAATTCCTCGTGTGTCCAATCACACTTGGCCAATAAAGAATTCTATTCTATTCTTTATATATATATATACATATATACATATATATATCAAATTTATATTTCGCTGATAAATACACACACATATATATATACATATATACATATACATATACAGATATATAGTTATTTATTTTTATTTCTCATAAACATACATAAATGTACAATCTCTTATCCATTACTAATCATACATATTATCTTTTAACTTTCATATTAGTTCATTCTTCATCCTAAAAAATTAAAGTATACTTGAGGTTGTACCATTCCATCTCCCTTATTTTACAACAACCCTTCCTCTCCTTCTCCCCTCTTTCCCTTCCCTCCCTTCTTCTATCCTTTTCTACTTTCTTCTTTCTATTCTATTCTATTCTATTCTATTCTATTCTATTCTATTCTATTCTATTCTTTGTATCATCTTTATTTTCATATGTATTTTATGTTATGATATTTTTAACAGAATTCTCGGGGGGAAAAGACCAGCAATGCATGGGAAGTCTTGGGTGCAAATGAAAGACATCATTGTATCTGATAGCTACTAATCTGTGGGGTCCTTGGTACTCTCTGAGCTTGGTGGTTCTCTTGCAAATATTTCATTACTCAACTAGGTTACAGCGCCAGCCCTGATGGCATTACCTAACTGGGTAATGAAACGTCTGCAAGAAAACAACCAAACTAAGAGAGCATCAAGGTCCCCTCAATTCAACTCGGAGCTACAAATATTCTCTTACATCAGTTACTAATCTGGTACATGCTTCAGTAACCTCTCTTGAACTTTGCAGGTGCTGTCTACTAAGGAGTTACATCTGACAGGACCTAGAAGTATCTTTTCTGCCTTGAAATCTGCCCTGTGGAAGATCATCTCCCTTAAGGTGAGATTGGCCCTATGTTGGCCCTAAATTCATCAGAATAGAGTTGGAAGGGACCTTGGAGGCCTTCTAGTCCAGCCCCCTTCTCAAGCAGGAGACCCTATACCATTTCAGACAAGAGGCTGACCAGTCTTCAAAACCTCCAGTGAGAAGACAAGACTTTCAACTGGTTAATTGTTCTCACTGTTAAGAAGTTTCTCCTTAATTCCAGGTTGCTTCTCTCCTTGGTTAGTTTCCATCCATTGTTTCTTGTCTTGCCTTATCCCAGAGTCCCTTAAACCCTAAATGTGCCCAACAAGCCTGTGGGTTGCAAGCAAATAGTAATCTGATGAAGAGGCTTCATTGTTTCTTATCTGAAGCTCTCTCTCAGCCTTTTCTTAATAATACTATTTTTTTTTGCACTTTTTGAGTGTTTTAAAAATTGTTTTTAACAGTTGTTTGTAAGACACGCAAGAACCACACCGCAAGAGATAGGTGACCCCTTAAATATAATAAATAAATCTTATATTTGAAAGGGGCTGCTTAACATACTGCTTCTTATTTTTTAAGAAAAAGTAGTAAGGAGTAGACAAAGAACAACATCCCTGCCAAACGATATGACCAGTTGGGTTTTTTTTCTGTTTCTTCTTGGACAGTTCTTTCCCATTCCAGAGACTGGTCATCATGGGACTTCCTAATAAACTTCTTTTCCTTTTCAAAAAAACCCCTGTGACAAATATATTTTGTCAATCGTAGTGACTAGAAAAACATACAGTGGTTTTAATATTCTACAAGCAAACATCTACCTGCAGAATAAGGACTCTCATACCCATGTTTCCCCGAAAATAAGACCCTGTGTTATATTTTTTTTGAACCCCAAAATAAGTGCTTGGCCTTATTGTCGGGGAGGTCTTATTATTTGGGAGCACGTGGACCAAGACGGGGCTCCTCTTGCTATCTTACCTGATTTCCAGCTCTGTCTCCCTAATCCTAACCAGAGGAAATGGCAGGGACCAGCTGCGCATGCGTGTAAATATGGGGAGGGGCTTATTTTTGGGGAGGCCTTATTTTCACGGGGGCTTATTTTAGCGCATGTGCTCAAAAGCCCGATTGAGCTTATTATCAGGGGATGTCTTATTTTCAGGAAAACACGGTATTACAAGCAGTGCTGATGATATTCTTGGAGCATGTTTAAAAATATTGCAATCAATTTTTATTTTGCAATGCTCAAAGCAAGCATGCTATGAAAATATATAATTCAGTTTTGTTTTATAAAGACTGAGAGAGGAGTGGTGGTGGGGGGAACTTTGTTGTTATCTCTTCCGTGATCTAATCTTCTTCCAAACTGTTATCTGCTCCCTAGGGGTAACTGTGGCATTTGGTCAGAACCATTCCTCATTCATTATGCGACCTCAGCCATTCCCTCTTATCCTTCAAACGGTTCAATTTATGTAAGGCAACATTGCATAATTGAACGGAATGTTTAATACTGATTCCCTTTGTCTTCTGTCCCTTGGATGAGGCTTCAGCACTGGTAGAGCAGAATGACTAAGCAAGAAGAATATTGATGCAAGACTCGTCCTAAAAATGAAATAAAGCTGCCTTAACAAGGTTGTTGTAAATTTACTCAGATAATAAACAGGAACCTCCAGCATGCTAAGTTGCTATTACAAGGGCTTTATAGCGTGATTTTACAATTAGAAGGATTTCACAAAACCTCCGTAGGATATTGCACTCGTAGTTCAAGAGACACAAACCTAAACATTTCAGCAGCTCATAACTCTAGGTCAAGGGTGTCAAAACTCAAGGCCTGGGGGCCGCATGCTGCCAGCGGGGTGCTTAGATCTGGCCCACAGAGCCGCCCCGGAAACAGCAAAGGACTTGCCTGCAGTGCCTCTGCCAGCAAAAACGAAGCTTGCAAGGGCCACGTATGCTCCCCCCACCCACCCCCACCCCCCGGAGCTCCGTTTACACTGGCAGAGGATTGCAGGAAGCCATTGCAGCCGAAAACAGAGCTCAGGAGCCCGTTTTTGCTGGTAGAGCACTTGGGCCCCCACAGGCGACCCCTGATACAAGTGACGTCATGCTGGCCATGCCCCCCCCCGAGGTCAAACACAAGCCTGATACGGCCCTCAATGAAATCAAGTTTGACACCCCTGCTCTAGGTCTACCACATATTCTACCAGCGACAGAGAGACATGTGGGAAAATCACAGAATTAGTTAAATGGAAGCATCCTTAATGCTTCTTTAAAAAAAATAAATAAATAAAAACTCTTTTTGAGGGAATTGGATTAGGAAGGTTAAATTCTGGTTTTGAACCTATATAATTATGGCAGCCTATTTGTGACCAAGGTTTCTGCCACAGGGGAATTGAGCTTTTATTAGAAGACGTAGAGGTCCCATACATCAGTTCTTCTCTAAGACTGCTGATGTAGAACAATCATTAGGAAAAAATAATAACCAAACACTGTATAACTCAAAGGCAAGATCATTACACAGCAAATAATACGGATTCTCCATTCTTTCCGTCACCATCTGCAGAATACTAGCGTGCAATTATAATTTCTCTCAAAAGCTTTCCAGATCATAAAACTGTTTTTAAAGAACAGTGTCTTTAATGTCTGCTCTTCTTTCCGTGAGCTAGAAGAAGAATTCGCTTTTTTTTTTTTAAGCATTATGGAACAACTCTCAACAACTTTTTCTTTTTTTTTTCAAAGAAGTTTTTATTTTTATTTCTCATAATCACATTTACATGTAGTCATTTATCCATCATTTTTCATTCATCTTATCTTTTAACTTTCATTTTTAATTTTTTACTTTTTGGGGGCTGTTCTTTTACCATTTATCTTTATCCCAATCTTTCTTCTTCTCCTCCCCTTCTCTTTCTTCCTCTTTCTCTTCCTACTTTCTTCGTTCTTCCTCTCCTTGTCTTTCCTACTTCCCCTTCCCTTCCCCCACTCCTCTCTTCTTCCCCCCCTTCTAGCCTTCTCTTCTGTCCCTCTTTTCCCTCCCTTTTCTTCCTCTGCTTTTCCCTTTCTTCTTTCTCTCCCTCTCCTCTCTTTTCCCTTCCCCTCTCTCTTGTTGTTTCCCTTTTCAGTTCAATCTAAAGTGGTACTCGAGCAGCCCCAATTTTCTATTTATCTTTATTCTCATTTCAATTTCTTTTTTTAAAAATTTGACTTATATGCCGCCCTTCTCCAAAGACTCAGGGCGGCTTACAATGCGTTAAGCAATAATTATTCGATTATTGTTTGATTAATAATATTATTATTAATCAAATAATAATTTGATCAAATATTAATTATTTGATTAATATTTATTTTTATTTCAGCATTTGTGTACATTTTTATAATATCTCACTTTTTTCTCTTTTACCCCCCTCCCCTTTCTCCTTTTACTTGGTATCACCTAGGTTTCTATTTTTCTAATTGTCTTCTCCCATCTATTCTCTATCTATTTTATCTCTATATCCTTATTCATATTTCCTTTCTAACCAATCATAAAATTTATCCCATGTCTTGAAATACTTCGGCTCCTCTTTATCTTTTATTCTCAATGTTAATCTATTCATTTTCATGGAACAACTCGCAACAACTTTTCTGAAGTCTGATTATCCAAGTCAAAACACAAAATACATTTAAACTAGGCATCTGAACAGAGGGCTGGTATTTAAAAGCACAGTGTGACAGTCAATATTTATGACCTGTTTGCATTGCACCAATGAAAACAGATGTGTTTTATTTGTTAATGGAGTTGCTTAAGGCTCACCAATGAAGCAACATTCAAGAATATTTATGGCCTGCCACTTCAACTGGACACAATAAATTTATATAACTCTTTTCTATTTTACCCCACGCAGATCTGCCCCACTTTTAATCTTCTTTAAGATAATGTATTATCATTCGGGGATTTCTGAAAAGGAAGGCCAAGTTGGCATAACCTTGTTAGCCTTCTGCCAATGCTGCAATTTAACAAACAGGCACATTAAGGCAAGGAGTCACTTTAGGCAATTTTGAGCGCAGTGGCCATTTTCTCCTCTGCCTTTCTCTTTCTGAGACTGTTCTCTGTCACCTACAACAAATGACTCAGTTGTGCTGTTTATCATTGTTGACTCACTTGATAATGAAGGCGAGATTGGCACAGCGTTATTTATCCTAATTCCAATTTTATTCTTCTGGAACAAAACAACCAGAGATTCTGTTGACACCCCAAAGATGAATATTTATTTATAGCAGAATAAAAGATTGAAAGTAAACTTTCGGTTTAGACAAGCTCAGTCCCATCCTTGTAGTATTCTTGGCAAAGTGTCTTGTCATTGACAAATAGCCCTCCTTGTCTACTCCAGTGATCTGGAATTCCTGGTGATTTCTTATCCATGCACTCATTGGACCTAATTCTGCTTACTTTGTCAACATTAGCCAAGATGCTAATGATACCACCTAAGTATACATAAAACGTATTCCTGGGCATATCCTTTAAGAAGAATGATGTTACCTTCTTCAAAAGCTGCCCTCTTTCATAGGTTAATACTATATTTCATGCTTTTGAAGCAAATGCGTGAGAGAGAGGTTATGATAAACAAAGTGACTGGGGTTTATACCCGAAGAAAGATAAACTTATTTAAGCAATCTCATCTCAGTACAATTGGGCCACTAATTTGAGTCGTACCTAAGTACAAGTACAGAATAGCATCTTTATGCAGTCAGATTCAATACAGAGGCACATAATTCTGCCTCCTCTTCAACCACCATCCTTATCATCTCCATTCTCTTGAATTGGGAATGTTGGCATTTCAAGAACATGCAAAATTTCCAAATTCACGAAGGACTGAATCAGCAGTGGGTTGCTCCCGGTTCGGCCGAGTCGGTAGCGGTGACGCTATTAGTCACCGAACCGGTTCTCTTTCTTCAGGAGCTGGGCCTTCCTGCCCACCCTCGCATTATTCCGACCTTATTTTTTTTTTTTCACCCAGCTGACAGGTGCGGCAGAGCAGATTGCTGCCCCTCAGCTGGGCAGATTCGCAACGTGCTTGTGCAAAGTGCAAGTTTGGCGCACATGTAAGCAAAGCGAGCACAACTGAAGAGGCGATCGTGCGCAAAGTGCACGCACAAAGAGAACCAGTAATAAAGCCGGTTAGAACCTGTCCCTGGACTGAATTGTTTTCAAACAAACCTCTACACCCACTATTATTCTCCAAGAATATGAAGAAACTGAGCACTGAATAGACTGTAACAACAACATTTCTACGGAGATCCTCAGTCATCCATGGTTGTCCCAAAGGTGCTTTTTTTCAAAAAAGCAACTGGATTTTGTTTTTTCTTTGAAGATGTTTTGCTTCTCATCCAAGAAGCATCTTCAGTTCTAACTGAATGGTGGAGGATGGAAGGATTTATATTAAACCAGGTGACTGCAAGGGATATAAATCCTTCCATCCTTCACAATTCAGACAGAACTGAAGAAGCTTCTTGGAGGAAAAGTGAAACATCTTCAAGGAAAAACAAAGTCCAGTTGCCTTTTGAAAAAAAGGATTTTTGGGACAACCATGACCTGGATGACTGAGGATCTCCGTAGACATGTTGTTGCTTCTCTCATTGACTCTGCTTGTTGGAAGACAGCTGGAGTGGCTGCAAACAATCACATAACCCTGGGATGCTTCAACCTTCGTAAGTACATGCTGCTTGCCAAGCACCCAAATTTTGATCGGGTAACTATGAGGATGCTGTGTCACACTTTTTTTTTTTTTTTGACCAAGGTCAAATAACATAAATATTTTATCTAATATCTATTTAGCATACAGTTCATGTAAACAGGAAATGTGCTTGCTTAACAGAATGTAAAAGAACATGGAGCAATAACATAAACACAGAGACTTCTCGGTGTCTGTAGCACAAGTGCTGTTCTGTTCTTTTATCCATTTGTTGGGCTTCTCCTGGTGAGTAAAGCCTGCCATTTGCCCAGAGTCATCCCATTAGTACTGTCTCTGCATCAGGGAGAGACTGGAGGAGGAGTCAAGCAGGAAATTAGTTCAGAGTCCCTACATGGTCACAAGAAGGCAAAGTCTGCCCACTCCCATGGATGCCATTAAACCTTGTCTAGTTTAACCCAGGTGCAAACTGTTAGTCTGAGAAGATTCCTGTGAAAAAGTTTGAGCAATCAAACAGCAAATTGAACCCTCCACATGTGGACTTGGTTGTTCATGCCTGATGTATGCAATCATTTAAATTAGGGATAAAATAAGTATGATAAGGGACCATGGAATTAGTCAGCATCCCTTTTGTGATCAGAAGATTGGGTGGAGCAAAAAAAGCTTCCCCCTCTATTTTGCATTTTCATTCTTCTCTACTTCAATTGGTAAATTTCCCAGAAAGCATCATTCCAGTCAAGTATAATATCTTTGGTTACTTGGTTACAACCTGCCTTTTGTTAAAGGAGCAAAAAGCAGTGTTCATAGCACTTCATTCTTTTACACTTCCTTACACTGTTGGAGGTCTTGTAGTCCAAGGCTCTGTTCAGGCAGGAAGCCATTTCAGACAAATGGTTGTACAATCTCTTCTTAAAAACTTCCAGTGTTGGAGCATTCACAACTTCTAGAGGCAAGTTGTTCCATTGATTAATAGTTCTCACTGTCAGGAAATTTCACCTTAGTTCCAGGTTGCTTCTCTCCCTGACTAGTTTCCATCCCTTGTCCTCCCTTTGGAGAATAGCTTGACTCCCTCTTCTTTGTGGCAGCCCCTGAGATATTGGAAGACTGCTATCATGTCACCCCTTGTCCTACTTTTCATCAAACTAGACATACTCAGTTCCTGCAACCATTCTTCATATGTTTTGGCCTCCAGGCCCCTAATCATCTTTGTTGCTCTTCTCTGCACTCTTTCTAGAGTCTCAACATCTTTTTCTACATCGTGGCGACCAAAGCTGGATGCAGTATTCCAAGTGTGGTCTTACCAAGGCATTATAAAGTGATATTAACACTTCACGTGATCTTGATCCACGTAGTCCAAAGCCACCTAAGAAGTCTCCATAAATGAGGGCAGACTAAAACCTGGGAACTTCCTGTTGCTACTCCAACTCCTTCACCACTAGACTACGTTGTACCATACAGTCCCCTATTTTTTTTTCACAGACTGCTAGTCATACTTTTATGAGCAATTACTTTAATTAAAAAGCACAATTCCCTTTTGTCAGTGTCCAAACCAGCTTACTGTATGTTAATCGGGAAACGAGCAAAATATCCTTTTCCAGAGAAAGGAAAGACTAATGAGCAAAAGGATGCTTAATTACCCTGAAAACCTGATTCGAAAACATTGAATCACATGAGAAAATTCAGCTGCACATCAACAAATAATTGCCTGTTGTATTCAGGTTATCTGGTTCACTTATGTTAGATTTGATATGTGAACCCCTCTCCAGAGTATACCTATTACCTAACTCTGCTTTACAAATGGCAGAAGAACCCTGGAACACTGAAGCTCAGTTAAGCTGTTTGCAATTACTAGCTAATTATTTAACACAAATTTCAATTAGATGAGTTCACGTTGTCATTCCATTTCAGAATCAGACCTTCCTGACTAAAACATATTGATCTCCGCAGAACAGCAGGAGCGCCTTTTAAAAAGAGGGGGGAAAAAATCAGAAAGCACGTCGAATTTTATCTCAAGATCACGTCTTTTAGGAACAGCTTGGCACCTTCAGAGGTGAACCGCAGGATATGAAATTCAGCAGATGCCGCTTAATTAATTCATTGCAAAAAAGGGCAGGGAAGCCTTTAAAACCCTGAGAGGCATAAATGGCAGAGCTGGCTGGAAAAGGTGAGCTATTTTATCCCCATGGCGCCTCCGGTGCAAGTGAAAAAAGGCCTAGATGACCTCAAATGGCCCCAAGGCAACTTACAGAAGACAAATCTGCTAATGGTTCCTGCACCCTGAAAACCAAATGGGAACCTCTTTATTTATTAAATGTATACACCACCTATCTCACTATTGAGTGAAACAATACCCTCGGAAGCTCTAATCGTGAAAGGTTCTGTGTTCTCTGCAAAGACCAAAACTTTGGTCTCTCCAGTTGTCTGAAAAGCTATGCGTTAAAAGACGTTCATGAATCATCTTCACGTGGTCCCCATCTGCATGCTTCCTGGTTATAACAAACCCAAATTATTTTTGTTAAAGGGTGCAACAAGGCCTGCCGAAGTGAGAAATCAATTCTCAACAGGAAGGTGTAGGGTAGGCATATTTATTAAACATCCACTCAACATGACTGTTTCCTCATCCAGAGGTTCTTCTCAAAAGAGAATGCCTTCAGAATTCCAGCACATTTGGTTTCCTGTATTAGTACTAACGCACTCCTCAAATAATCCTTGCTAAAAGGGAAAAGGTCCATTCTGTTTATTTATTCATTTAATCCATTTCAAACATGCTTTTCTTTCTAGCAAGTACAGATAAGAGCACCTCTTTCTCCTTCTGTCCTGGCTGCTTTCCACAGAGGCACAATTGAGAGCGTTTTAACAAACTGCATCCCTGTTTGGTTTGGTGGCCGCAACGCCTCAGATAGAAAGTCCCTACAGAGAGCGATGAGGACAGCCGAGAAGATTATAGGAAGCTCGCTTCCCGTTATTCAGGATACTGCTTATAAGCGCTATGTGTTTAGAGCTCAAAGCATTGTGAACTCTACACACACACACCCTTCATGGTCTGTTTCTGTTGCTCCCCTCTGGGAGGAGGTTTCGAAGTATTTCTAGCAGCACTACCAGATTCTGTAACAGCTTTGTTCCCTATGCCAATCTGTCTGGTACACTCACAAGATTCGTTTTTCTCGCCAGGTACTTGTATACATCTGAACTAGACTCTGTTGCTTCTCTGTGTCATGTAAGATATGTGGGTATATGCCTAATTTTCTATTCATTCATTCATCCATTCATTCAATCATTCATTCATTCATTCAATCATTCAATCATTCATTCTGTCATGGTTATGTAGTGTATATTGGGGGTGGTGACCTCCAATATACATTCATTTTAAGGTACGCCAATTAGTGTACATTCAAAGTGACAATAAAGTTATTCTAAATTCTAAGTAATCCTCAGTTTATTATCACAACTGAGTCACTGACAGTTTGGCAACATATGCATTAAATTAATTATTAGTAATTATCATTATTATTATTAGCAACCTCCCAAGCGCACCATCAACTGCTCTATTCATGCCTGTGACTATAAACCCAATAGCCTCTTAAGTCTTGCAGTCATCTGGTGCTTAGTTAAACTTAGATGCATGTCATTTCAAATTCCCTGCAGGAACTTACCTGATGTGTCCACCCAGCACGGAGACAAGCAGTCAAGAAGCACAAATTGTTGTTTGTTTATTTTCCCATTCCTTACATTTTCTTACCATTTCTAAGGATCACTTCCTTCTCTGCATTTAGCAATTTGCACTGAAAGGAAACTTCATTTTCATTTTTGCCATTCATGGATCAGCTATTCTCAACTACAGGAGATAAAGGTCTCCTGTAAGCGTTACAAGTTCTAGGAAGGTCTGAGGCTAACTGCCTATATGTTTCTAACACGGGAAGAAAAGAACTTAGATTCATATTAGAATTTATCTTAGGACTTAGAAGAGTATTTCCCATCTTAAAAGTGGTGAGAAGATTGCCTCTAATAATGACCTGGGATGGACCACATGCGTATCTTGATGCTCAGATTCAATTGCGGCTCTTGATTAAAAGTAGAAGTATTTTAATTCAATGAGTGTGGGTGGGTTGGTGTCCTACACTGGACTATTCAAAAGCCGATCCATTGTTAATATGAATTAAACCAGACATTTAAACCACTCACTGTACATGCTTCAACATTAAGAAAACTAAGATCAATTCCTGGCAAATAGATGGGGAAGAAATTATTTTCCTGGGCTCCAAGAACACCGCACCTGGGGACTACAGCCAAGAAATTAAAAGACACTTGCTCCTGGAAGGGACCTTTGAGGTCTTTTAGTCCAACCTTCTGCTCAAGTGGGAGATCCTATATCATTTCAGACAAGTGGTTGTCCAGTCTTTTCTTAAAAACCTCCAGTGATGATGCACCTTCTGAAGACAAGCTGTTCCACTGGTTGATTGTCCTCACCGTTAGGAAGTTTCTCCTTAATTCCAGGTTGCTTCTCTCCTTGATTAGTGTCCATCCATTGTTTCTTGTCCAGCCATCAGGTGCTTTAGAGAATAGGTTGAACCCCCCACCTCTTTGTGGCAGCCCCTCAATTATTGGAATACTGCTATCATGTCACTCTTAGTCCTTCTTTTCTCTAGATTAGACATACCCAATTCCTGGAACCGTTCTTCATATGTTTTAGCCTTCAGGCCCTTAATCATCTTAGTTGCTCTTCTCTGCACTTTTTCCAAAGTCTCAACATCTTTTTTGTAGTGTGGTGACCAAAACTGGATGCAGTATTCCAGCCGTGGCTTTACTAAGGATTTATCAAGCGCTACTAATACTTCAGGTGATTCTGATTCTATGCCTCTGTTTGTACAACCAAGGATTGTATTAGCTTTTTTGGCTTCTGCTGCACACAGCTGGCTCATGCTTAAGTGATCGTCCACTAGGACTCCAAGGTCCATCTCACAGTGACTGTTTTTGAGCCAGTTGAAAAGGAGAAGGAAAAAATCACCTCTCTAGATGGCAGCCCATAGGATTTTGTAACTGCTAAGGAAGCTCAGATCTGGTATCAACTCTTAAAAACTAATTACACCAGAACCAAGAAGAGACTTATTAGAATGGAAAAGAAATCAAGTTACAGAAATCTCTGCAACAAATACTCCACTTTTAGGACCCAGTTTTGCTCTCTGTTTGCTAGAGTAGAGGTTTCTTTATTTCCTTGGTAAGAAACCGTTGAAAGAAATATCCAGGTCCAGTTCCAAGCTGGGAGAAAGGCACTGGAGACAAAATGGAGGCTGGAGGCTGATTGGAAAGATGGTTTAATGCTGAAACAGAACCACATGGATGGTCCTGGGCAGCTGACCACATGGAGTTGAGAGTGAGGGGTATTTATTCTTTCTCTTGGGCTTTGAACTTGAGCTTCCTGTTCCTGTGCAAGAACACATATTCTATTGGCTGTTGTAGGGGCCATAGCTGGCTCTATAGGTTGTCTGAGCTAAATTTGGTTGAAGTTTGGAGGGTGATGCAATGTCCTTAGGAGATTGTGCAATGTGGTGAGCTCTGCTGCTAGTGGGTTAATCCTATTATGTCCTGGAGGGTCATGTCTTAATCCCTTCAACCTGGAGCTGAAGGTCTTTTGTTTTGTAGATAGGCTGGCTCAGTCTTTCTCAATGGGCACAAAAATCTGCTGGGGGGAGGGAGATTGAGTCTGCTTTCTGTCTTTTAAGAAAAACATGTTTTTCCACTTCTCATTTAGGGAAATATAATATTCTGCCTTTTTTTTAACATTCCTCAAAATATTTCATTCTTCTGGGGGGGGGGGTGCTAACTTTCTACAAACCCTTTAAAGAACAGGATTTTCCAGGTAATGGAAGAAGGGGCATTTTTCCTAATTCTGCAACATTTTGCAAACCCCACCCTTCTCTTCTCCATTTCATGCTGAATAAACTAAATTATTAATGTATCTTAAATAGAAAACTATCTTCAGGTAATTTTTTACTCCAAAAGCATTTTATTAAAATAAATTTGATAAAAATAAAAAAATCCAATTTAAACTTTAAAAAATCCAATTTAAATTTTAAAAATCCATTTTTTAAAATCTTTTTTTTAAAGAAATCATCGATTTTTATCCACCTTGACAGCACCTCTCCACCAGCCATCAGCACCCAGATCATCATAGATTAACTCCAACATTAACATCAGACCAACGATCAAATAAACCATACCCAATAAAAATAGAACTTGAGAAGTTAAGTGATTCAATCAAGGAACTGCCAACATAGCCCAGCCAAAGACTCTCTAAGACCACCCCCCACCAACACTGACAAGGCAAGTCACCAGAATATAAATTGAAGCAAACCCCACTCCTTACTAGCACTGATGATGTTACTTAGATTGGTAATGAAACATCTGCAAGAAAACAAGCAAGGTCAGAGAGCACCAAGGACCATTCAAGTCCTATTTTTGTTTATCAACCCTTAACAGAGGGTTCATATTTAGCCCAATATATTTACTTCTTTGTCTAGATTATCTACAACTAAGCCAGTGGTGGGTTGCTACCGGCTCGCCCCAGATTGGGCGAACTGGTAGCGGCGGCAGCCGACTCTGCCCACCCGCCCGGATGCTTCTGCACCCACGAGCAAACTGGTAGTGACGGGTTTTGTAATCTGCCCCTGAACTAAGCCTTGCCTTGACTAGAAAGAAAGCTGGCTGAGCCTATTGTATTAATATTCTGTGCTCTCTTCCAAACTGAGCTATGTGTACAAATTATATAGGCAGTAACAATACAACCATATCTCGTGTTCAGACGTTGGTTATTACTGAAGCATTATCTTTTGACTGAGATGTCCAAAAATGCTGCCTAAATCCACAGAGCTTGAAAATTAAGACTTACAGAAGGCCCACAACTCTACAACGTTGTGTTTTCAATCTTGGGTATCTTTCCACACTGAGTCATCAACTGGAAAAAACAGTGCACCATAGAGAATTGTACATTTGGTTGTGGTGGATTTCTGGTGGGGTGTGTTGGACCTTGAAAGCTGTAATGAACCAAAAAAAGAGTTGACTGTAAAAAGAACAGCGCGGTTAATTTTCTCTTGAGGAGATGTGTGGGTGAAACTGCTTAAACCGTCCCTATAACCAGCAATTCTTGTGCTTGTGAATGCTAACTTTAAGAATTTCATGAAGGAAGACCTAACTATATAAGAAGAAATGAGTAAGGTCTGCACCAGTAATCTTATAAAATTACCACTGCAGAAAGGGGAAAGATTACATTTTGATACCCATCAAAATGGGTTATGCTGATTGGGAAATTATGAAAAATTAAATCCAGCTCATCACTTTTGAAGAAAAATGTGTGATTAACTACCTTGCTCACGGGGGACATTTGAATCTTCCAGCTTCAAGGAACCTTCTACATCCATTTGCCAGTTGCTGAGCAAACTTCTTTATAGATGTGTGTTCTGGTGACAATTAAAGTTGGGCAGTCTGTCGAACCAAGCAATTATGTTTGGTTTAAGGTCACATGTATGTAAGGAAGTACATGCGAATATATCTTGAATGTATTGATGATAGAACCTGAACAGCAATCTTATAAATTGAGGAAATCCAAGGCCTGGCTGGAGAAAGAGGAGACGTTTGAAATGGGTTGAAAGAAAATATATGGATAATTGGGAAAGACATTGCGCAATGGAGTATCTAACAAGTAACACCATCCCATTTCTTTGACAGAGAGTTTGTAAGACAATAACACCTCTCTAATTCTGCATGGTCTAGCTAGCTGGACATTTTAATTTTCCGCCACACTTCTCAAGATCATCTGGTTGTCTGCAGTGTGCTAAATCATCATGTGTGTTGTTTCAACTTAGACTTGAAGTATAATTTATGAATAAAAAGGTATTGGTTAATCTCAGGGGGAATAAAACAATGGCTTAATGTGATGTTGGAATCCAGTCCATGTTCTACGCATTCTGAGAAAATGAAGAAACTTTAACAGGTTAACTGCCTTCTCAAATCAGTAGCTAGTACTAACTTAGGAGAAATGTCTACTCTAGGAGTTACTCAAAGTTCATTTTGAGAGTGATGCCATTTTTTGTTTCATTGTTCCATAAGAACTATACCCCTAAACCTTTGTGGGTGATACATTCCAGAAAGTTTTATAATGTCACACAATCAGGAAAGTTTATCTGACTTTACTAGTTGCTGGAGAATGAGTGACAGAACCTGGGGGGGGAGTTAAAAGAGGAATCAGTTTAGAATCTCTACGTACGTAGCCACAAGTGGGTTAAGTCCAATCTGCCAAGTATCAACCATTGGTTGAGAAGATTTCTGTGCATTGGTGTTTTAGCATTAAATCAGTTTTCACATGAGGACCTGTTTTTTCATACCTAATACCAGTCTTTTCAGTCAGAAAAACCTGTCCTTGTGCCACTTGCATGTGAGTGAAACATTGGGCTATAAAGGAAATAAATAAATAAAATAAATCTTTGGACCTTTATGGGTGCTATCATGCATATAGGCAAAAGCTGTTGCCCAGATCTTGAAATACTGTAGAGATCAATCGCTTCCTGCAGTTTGTGTTAAATCCCAGGAGATTTTTTTTTCACTTGGTGTAAACAGCCCTCTGCATAATTTCCATTCCTGCCTTATTTCATTCTGAAACAAAGTACTATCTCCAGTAGGTGTAAAGTAATAGAAAGAATAGAAAGTAATACTTAAACTGAAAAAGTTGAAGTACACGGAAGGCATCAAGGTTGACAATTTGTTGTTCTGTTCATATTCTCTTATTATGAATAATATCAGCCAGCAACAAAGGGAGGTATATAGAATCTATTAATAGGCTAACACTTATATCCTGCAGGGAGCAACTCAACAACTCAACAGGGCAATAAAAAAGATGCCTCTGAAACAATCAAACAAAACTGACAGCATTTTTCCACTGAAAAAAACATGAGCCCCGAAAATCAATGGGGGAAAGAAAACTCATGAGTCCCAAGTCCCCATCAGATCCAAGAACAAAACTAGCTTTGAATTCTCATCAATTAACAGATTAACAGAGTTGGAAGGGACCTTGTAGGTCATCTAGTCCAACTCCCCCCCCGCCCGCCCAAGCAGGAGACCCTATACCAGGGGTGGGTTCTACTTACCTTTACTACCGGTTCACAATGGGGCCACGCATGCACGCGCTCTTCTGTGCATGCACAGGAGCGTTCTGATGACGGTTGGTGGGCGGAGCCTCCCGCCGGTTTTACTACCGGTTCTATAGAACCGGTGCGAACCAGGGGCAACCCACCACTGCCTATACCATTTCTGACAGATGGCAGACCAGTCTATGTTTTAATCTCTGGTCCCCTAATCATCATGATTGCTCTTCTCTGCACTTTTTCTAGAGCAGTGGTTCTCAACCTGTGGGTCGCGACCCCTTTGTGGGTCGAACAACCCTTTCACAGAGGTCGCCTAAGACCATCGGAAAACACATATTTTCAATGGTCTTAGAAATAATTTTATGGTTGGGGGTCACTACAACAAGAGGAACTGTATTAAAGGGTCGCGGTATTAGGAAGGTTGAGAACCACTGTTCTAGAGTCTCAACGTCTTTTTTATTCTGTCTGGTGACCAAAACTGGATGCACTACTCTAAGTGTGGTCCTAGAGCTGAGATTTTGAATAGCCTCCTGCAATTTCTGAATTAAGTTCCCTTTAACAGCTCCCGTATCACCATTCCTGTTTGACAGTATCCTGTATTATTAGTCCCTATATTTAAATGTTTGAATTCAACCCCAGTCCCTTTTTGCCTAACGACTACTTTTTCTCAATAATTTACTAACAGTGAGGGCGATGGGATAGCATTAAATCAACTGCTTTACTGTGCAGTAAAATGCTAAGAGCTAAATCTGAAGTTCAGCAGTAACTTTTCCTGTCTTCGCTCGGTTGGAATAAGTCACCAGAGTCTGCTCTTCCTTTTTATCTGCATACATATGTAGTTCATCTTTACCAATAGAAGATAGTATCTGTAGCTCAGGTGGAGGCCTTGGTGCTCTCTGAGGTTGGTTGTTTTCTTGCAGAAGTCTGCAAGAAAACATCCAAGCTCAGAGAGCACCAAGTACCCAGCATTTCATCTTTGTTTCCTAAATTTACTTTTAATACGACTCAAACATTTTGGAAAACCACTGAATGTTAAAGATGCAGCAGGTGTGGGAAGCCACCCACTCACCCCCCAAAAAAGAATGAACTATTTTGGGGGATATTAAAATGGCAGGATAGAATATTTCCCCTAAAGGAGAAATGGAAAAAAAAGACCTTAAGGGAGGTAGAAACCAACCCCAGTCTTCCTGCCCCAAGCAGAAACTGAGGAGGTCAGTTTATAGAAATGCAGATTTGGTAATCCATTCAGAAAGACTGGGTCAGACAGAGACTCCAGATAAGCAACACAGTTAGGCAAGCCAAAGGTTGACAAGATTAGCTCAGACAAACAGCTAGGATTTACATTTCCCTATTTGCCTATAGAGCCAGCCATGACCCCTACATGACCACATAGGAATCCAGAAGGTATAAAACCCATCCACTCTCAACTCCATTTAGTCAGAATCACATGTGGTTGGTGGTTCTACTTCATCAATAAAGAAAATCTTTCTTTCCAATCAGCCTCCATTTTATTCCCGGCTTGGAACCGGACCTAGGTATTTCTTTCAACACAGGTCATCTTGGCTATACTTGATAACTTATTGATTGATCAGTCTTACAACCATATCAAAGAAAATAGGCTAGAAAATAGGTGTTTGGGAGTTCTAGTCCTGCTTTAGGCACAAAACGAGCTGGGTGACCTTGCACCAGTCACAATCTCAGCCCTAAAACGGAGGCAATGAAAACCACTTCTGAAAAACCTTCCCAAGAAAACTCTGAGAAATGGACATGACTGAAGAGAATTTGGGGGGGGGCGGCACAGGCCACTCCAGTCAACCATATCTGAGGAGTATACAACTTCCAAAATAATCTAGGTTAAACACCAATACATACTCAATCAGAATACATTGTAAAGCAACCACATTTAAAATTTATGATGATAAATTATGGCTAGGAAAATAGTCATGTAAACTTAACTAAGCCGGAATATCAATTTTACAGCTGATATGCAGCAATATATTATTCATACGCTCTCCCTCCCTCTCTGTATATATCAAACAAAAATGCTAGGAGAAAACTTTTGAGGATTATGGATCCATGTTTTAGGATAGTTTCCTTTATAATATAATTTCAAAGGCATTTTGTCTTTTTTGTTCTGTGCTGCTTATTAAAAGCTTCCTAAATATCTGGGCTTTTCTTTTGTTGATTAATTTAGCAAAACTGCCATTCCATTGTAAAATGGAAATCAACCATGCTTCTCTATGCTTTCCTTGTTGCAAAATGATGCTTCAATTAAGCATTATTCTGCGGTAAATAAAAATGGATCTGTTAGTTCAACAAGATGGCTACAAGTGACCTACAAATTTGGTCCTTGGGTTTATGCCTACAACAGCTGCTAATAAGTTTGATGAGGTCCTGAAGAACTCTCCCTAAGGACACTTTGGTCTTCATGGTTTTAACATCTAACGCAGAGGTCGGCAACCTTAAACACTCAAAGAGCCACAAAGACCCTAACCGGAAGCCCACCGTTCAATTTTGGAGACGACCGGAAGTTCGGTTCCCCCACCATAGAGTCTCCTTCTAGCATGGCATCCTTTTTCCTCTACCTGTCCTAACTGAAAGCCCTATCAATCATGGAGCTGACCGGAAAACCTGCCCCTTGCCATAGAGTCTCTTCTTGGTGCACCGTGCTTTTCCTTCCCATAATCGGAAACTCCTCTCAAAATTTTGGCGGCAACAGGGAGGTGCAGCAGAGGGATGAAAGAGCCACATGCGGCTCCAGAGCCGCGGGTTGCTGACCCCTGATCTAACGTAACACCAACAATACAGTGATCAGGAGCTATTTTAGAAAGTGGAGGCTAATTTGTGTTCTCCTTTTTGTTTTGTATCACTCAATGAAGACATCAATAATAGAAGCAGGAAAGTCAAGGAAGAATTTTCCAGGACAGCATCTGAATGAAGTATTAATTACACTGAAATAAATTAAAAGTTGTCTTTATTACAAATGCCATACATTGAACTATGATACATATCTATATAGATCTACAATCCAGTTTTCCATGTTTCAATCCAGTTCAAACTGAAATCCAATTTAACATTTGAAAAGCAGCAAAGGGTGCAACTTAATATGCAAACAAGTCAAAGAATTATACCTTATCTAATTTAGCAGAATGTAAAGGTTCAAAAGAGGGACACGGTGGCTCAGTGGCTAAGACGCTGAGCTTGTCGATGGAAAGGTCAGCAGTTCAGCGTTTTGAATCCCTAGTGCCACGTAACGGGATGAGCTCCCGTTACTTGTCCCAGCTTCTGCCAACCTAGCAGTTCGAAAGCACGTAAAAAATACAAGTAGAAAAATAGGGACCATCTTTGGTGGGAAGGTAACAGCCTTCCATGCTCCTTTGGCGTTGAGTCATGCCGGCCACATGACCCCAGAGACGTCTTTGGACAGCGCTAGCTCTTCAGCTTTGAAACGGAGATGAGCACTGCCCCCTAGAGTCAGGAACGACTAGCATATATGTGCGAGGGGAACCTTTTACCTTTACCTTTAAAGGTTCAAAATCCAACACTGGTATGAGCTGAATACTTGAGGCAAATTTCCCAAAACTGGTATTCTCTGGGTATGGGAACTTCAATTCCCATAACTATCAGCCAACCTGAGACCATGTTGGCTGGGGACCATGGCAAGTGAAGCTAAATATACTGCAAGATCACCAGAACAGATAAGGCTGATTCCACAAAATTAAAACTCATTTGCAAGAGTTTATTGACAACACAGATTATTCTTAACACGTATCTAACCCATATAAGGCAATTCAAGTTAATCCTGATGTCCATTTTCAAGAGTCATAATAATCACAGGCGATAACAAACCATGCTTTTCTTCTTTGATCCAACACCCGTGGAAAAAGCATGCTATTCATCAGAGTACCCAGCAAAACAAAACCTTTTGGGGGTGAGGTTTCTATCACTGAAAATGTTCTACTCTCATTAACAATTTGACAGATGGAATTCAACCTGTAAAAGAGAATATTGGTAGCTCAGGGCTGAATTGTGGGGTCCTTGGTGCTCTCTGAGCTTGATGGGTTTTTTGCTGACATTACCAAACTAGGTAACATCATCAGTCTCGCTGCCGTTAGTATATGCAACATTAGATATATTGTTCCTTTATTATATTTATCCTTTGTAATACCCAATAGAGAGACTAGTCTTCGCACAAAATTGGAAAAGTAAAGAGATCCCCTTTGAAGAAGAGGTAATAAATAAGATACTGATTTGCACAGAAATGGACAGGCTGACTTTGGAACTCAAAGAAACGGAATATCATGAAATCTGGAATAAAATGTATTTAAATGTACCTGTATTAATATGACAATGGGAGTATCATGATGGCATTTCTCCTCTTCAGAAAACCTTTAAGTAGGGTAAAACGTTTACTGCTTTGGGACAGTGGAAATTCCCAGTTTAAAACGATGGGGCCACCACAGAAATGTGAATTGTTATACATAGGGTGTTGAATCATCTTATCTCTGTACAGAGTACAATTATTGGAAGAAATAATCTCATTTGAACATTCTAGGTTTGTACCTTCATTCCTGAGCTCCCTTCGTTGTTTTAAAAATTGGTATGCTTCTCAGGTACACTAGGCTACCTAATTAATTTTTTTTCTCTAACCCAAAAGATTGTCAAGCACTTTGTATGATCATCGCTTGGTTCAGGCCTGATCTTAAGCCTTAATGATTGAATGTCTACAACTTACTAAGTCAAATGCAAACAATTCCGTTTCAAGAGTTTGGGCAGCGGAAACTTCCACTGGTATTTGGTCTTTTACGATGATAATTGGGGAATGGTGACTTTTGCACCTTGTATCCAGTGGTGGGATTCAAATAATTTAACAACCGGCTCTCTGTCCTAATGACCGGCTGAGTGGGCATGGCCATGGTGGGCATGGCCAGGGGGTATGACAGGCAGCACTTGGCCTCCTGCACTCCCCTGGGAGCAAAAATAAGTGGGGGGGGGACGCACAGCCCCCCGGGGCCCAGTTTTGGGCCTAGGAGGCCTCCCTGCACTTACCTGGGAGCCAAAATGGGGCATGTGGGGACTCCTGGAAGGGGCAGGAAGGGGCGGAACCAGCCAGCAATTTAACTACCGGTTCACCTGAACTGTCCCGAACCGGCTGAATCCCACCACTGCTTGTATTGTTTCTCGAACCGTAACCAATAAAAACTATAAAAGTTTTACTGCTGGCTCTCTTTTCCACCCAGTCAGGCTGGTTGATTATCTAGCTTGCTGCAAAGGGCTGTAATACTGGCATGGATAATTAAAAACTGCGTGTATCACAGCGATATGACCGTTCCACACCATTCAATCCAAATCATCATAGGTTTATTATATCCCTCTCTGCAATAAATCTGACATAAACCACCATACAATGGCCATCAGCGTCCACCTTCCCCACTATTTGTAACTTCTGTCGTTGGTTTTTAAAGAAAGGTGTGTTTAAACTTTTAAAATATCATGACCCCTAAAGACATTGTTGATATTACATGAACACAATTAATCTTGATTAATTTATGGAGGCTGCTTTAAATGTATCACGAGAGCTTGATACATCCATAAATAACCTTCCGTTATTTATGAATCCCTATGGATATTGAAAGAGGACTTTTGACATCTTTGTTCTTGTCCATGTCTTTTATCTCCAAGACAGGTTTTAAAGGGTCTGAAGAATACATAATACAGAATAACAGAGTTGGAAGGGACCTTGGAGGTCTTCTAGTCCAAACTCCTGCCTAGGCAGGAAACCCTACCCCAAAGGCTTTTGTCGCAAGCCTTTGTTTATTGTGAGCCTTAGCTTTCCTCAACTTCATCTTTGTAGGTTCAGGCTATTTGTTGATATTCTGCTTTAGTTATGTGCCCCTCTTTCCACTTTTTATACTTGTCCTTTTTGTCTTTCAATTTGTCAGAGAGTTCTTTATGCATCCATGTTGGTTTCTTTTGAGAGCTGTTATTTTTCTTCTTCATTGGTATTGTGCTAGACTGGGTTTTTATAATCGCACTTTTCAAAATTTCCCAAGCTTCTTGAGTTCTTTTCACCTTTAGGATTCTCATCCATGGAATCCTTCCCAAGCTCTCTTTAGTACAAACTACAAAGAAATTCTTAGTAGTTCACAAACTTCTAAATTCTGAAAATTGATACTAACTGGTCATCAGAAGTCACACCAAGGTAAAAACAGTGACTGTCCTTTGATGGTTTTGCTTCTTATTAAGGAAGTGCTCAGAAGAACACAAACATAACCTTATTATTAAGGATATAAATAACATAAATAAGGACCATTTTAATCCAGCATTTCCCACGGTGGCCAATCAGGTGCCTTTGGGATGCTCACGAGCAGAAGATGTATTTCCCTGATTGAGTTTTAAAACAAATGATAGTAATAACACTCGATAGAGCTGTCTTGTCAGGAAATCATTACAAATTGTAATGTAAACCGCATTCATGTCATGATTAAGTCTTCTGGTTATGAATTCTGCGGACTAATTATATACAACAGCGAGCTGTCAGGGCCAGCAAGACATCTAAAAAGCAACACATATGCTTTTATATCCGTGAGGATATAAAAGAAGTAGAAGAGAAACTTGCATTGTAGCTTTCTAATCTTGGAACGGCTCCATCTCCCGCACAAACCCTTGACTCTTGCAGATGTTGCCTGGCTGCCAAAGGACTCAAAATGAAAGCTCTCTCATTCATGGCATAACAGCTCACTGACTCGCTTTCATTTATTTACAAAAATCACTGGTCTAGAAAACATCGGCAGTATTCTGTTTCATCATTAAGGGCCATTCCAAAGCGGGACTCGATCCAGCTTAATCCTTTGGGAAACTAAAAAGTCAGATCTGCCACCATTATTGGTCTTCTCTCTCTCTCTCTCTCTCTCTCTCTCTCTCTCTCTCTCTCTCTCTCTCTCTCTCCTTGGCAACATGTAGTTAAATAAAAACACAGGACCTCGCATCTCCTTGCTTTGAATTTTCATATTTTGTTTCGCTGGATGCCATTCTTAAAGAGACAAGAAAACCTATTGTCAGGCCTGGAAGCCATCTTTTGCCTTGGAGCTTCAGGACTGCCACATTTACTACTGTGGGAAAATGGGAGGGGGCAGGGGTGAAATCCAGCAGGTTCTAACAGGTTCTGCAGAACTGGTAGCGGAAATTTTGAGTAGTTCGGAGAACCAGCAAATACCACCTCTGTCTGGCCCCAGAGTGGGGTAGGAATGGAGATTTTTGCAATATCCTTCCCCCAGGAGTGGGGAGGGAATGGGGATTTTGCAGTATCCTTCCCCTGGAGTGGGGTGGAAATCGAGGTTTTGCAGTATCCTTCCCCTGGAGTGGGGTGAGAATAGAGATTTTGCAGTATCCTTCCCCTGCCACACCCACCAAGCCACACCATGCCCACCAAGTCATGCCACAGAACAGGTAGTAAAAAAAATTGGATTTCACCACTGGGAGAGGGGACTTGTGTGGAGCCAGGGTGATATGTAGTCATAACAACATTCCTTTCTCAGAGAGTCAAGGACATCTTGCCCTGCACCGGGAGGGCTGGAACTGGGAGGCATCTCCAGTTGGGACGGTGCTTTGATTGGACCATGTGATGGACATGTGGGTGCTGGACAGGGACTTGGACTTTCCTTTGGGTGGGGAAACCCTGGAAGCTTTCAGATTCAGGTTTTCCCAGATGTGCTGATATGACATCTCTCATAAAATGGAACTTTGAGGAACGTCAAGCCTTGGAGTTTTCTTTCATTGGGGGAGTTACTTGGAACCCTGACATTAACCCGAATCTGACACCTCCGTCTCAAAACAAATCCTGCGAGGCTGGATGATCAGGGAAGATGACCGGATACTTCTGCCAACCAAGTGAATGTCTGCTTCAAAGCCCGCTTTAATTGGGGGGGGGGGCTTTAAATGTATCACGAGAGCTTTAATTTCCAGAAAGCTAAGAACGAAAAGTTATTGATGAATTGCTATGGATGTTGTAAATAATTTCTATGTACTGAAAATTGACACTAACTGGTCACCAGAAGTCATGCCAAGATAAAAATGGTGACTGTCCTTTGATGGTTTTACTTCTTAATTGAGCAAGTGCTTAGAAGAACATAAACATAACCTTATTATTAAGGACAGAAGCCTAATTAACGAGCATTTTAATCCAGCATTTCCCACGGTGGCCAATCAGGTGCTTTAATTTGTTGTGGCTAAATCAATTGTCAGGAGTATCAGAAAAGGGGGAAGGCACGGAATGAACTAAGGACCAAAAGATAAAAGGGGGAGTGTGAGGGGAAAAAACAGTTTAGTCTTCTTATGCTTACTTATCATTCTAAATCTAATTACAGATAGTCCTCGACTTACGACCACAACTGAGCCCAAAGTTTCTGTTGCAAAGTGTGACATTTGAGTTTTGACCCATTTTTATGGCCTTTCTTGCCACAGTTGTTAAGCGAATCACTCGTTAAATTTGTAACACGGTTGGTGAAGTGAATCTTGGATGCCCCATTGACTTTGCTTCTCAGAAAGTCGCGAAAGGTGATTACCTGACCCCGGGACACGGCAACCCGTCATAAATATGAGTCAGTGGCCAAGCCTCTGAATTTTGTTCACATGATCATGGGGGATGCTGTAATGGTTGCAAGTGTGAAAAATGGTCATAAGTCGCTTTTTTCAGTAGTGTTGTAACTTCAAACGGTCACTAAATGAACTGTTGTAAGTCGACGACTACCTGTGTTCTAATTCTAATAATTCTAATTATGGTACAAGATGCAGTTCAGTGGTGAGGAGAGTAAGGTTGACAGTAGACTGGGTATGTCTAGTTTAATGACACTATAAAAAAGATGTTGAGACTCTAGAAAAAGTGCAGAGGAGAGCAACCAAGAGGATTAGGGAACTGGAAGCTAAAACATACGATGAATGGTTGCAGGAACTGGGCATGGCTAGTCTAGTGAAGAGAAGGACCAGGGGAGACGTGATAGCAATCTTCCAATACTTGAGGGGCTGCCACAGAGAGGTGGGGGTCAAGCTGTTTTCCAAAGCACCTGAAGGCCAGACAAGGAATAGTGGATGGAAACAGAACAAGGAGAGATTCAACCTAGAAATGAGGAGAAACTTTCTGACCATGAGAACAATCAACCAATGGAACAGAAGTTGCCTTCAGAAGTTGTGGGAGCTTCATCACTTGAGACTTTCAAGAAAAGATTGGACTGCCATTTGTCAGAAATGGTGTAGGGTCTCCTGCTTGAGTAGGGGGTTGGACTAGATGACCTATAAGGTCCCTTCCAACTCTATTAATGTATTAAATGTGTTGTCCTCCAGAGCATCTGAAGGCAGGACAAGAAGCAATGGGTGGAAGATTGTTAAAGAGAGATCCAACCCAGAACTAAGGAGAAATTTTATGAAAGTGAGACCAATAACATAATGGAACAGTTTGCCTACTGGAGTTGTGGGTGCTCCATCATTGGAGGTTTTCAAGAAACTATTGGACAACCATTTGTCCTGGATGGTATAAGGCAGAGGTCCCCAAACTTGTCAGCTTTAAGACTTGTGGACTTCAACTCCCAGAATTCTCCAGCCAGTGCTGGCTGGAGAATTCTGGGAGTTGAAGTCCACAAGTCTTAAAGCTGACAAGTTTGGGGACCTCCTGTATAAGGACTCTTGCCTTGGACAATGGGTTGGGCTAGAAGACCTCCAAGGTCCCTTCCAGCCCTATGAGTCTAGGATTCTAATTGTTCTTTGCTGCAGGACCATCTTCATCATAAGGAGAAATCTTTCCAGGAGGACCAGAGCTTAATGGCTTATTTAATACTTGCTTAGTGTTACCAAACAAAAGGCTTTGTGCAGCTGTTTTACCTCTTGCTTAATGGACAATTGCATTATAGAAGTCTCTTCTTGAAACCTGCTATAGCTAAATGGTAAACATTGATCTATAAACTCTGCTGGGAGATGTTTTGGCAAAAGAGGGTGGGGGAGCAAATATTTAAATTAATAATTAAAGCAGCATGCAGATTGCTCCTAGCTGCCTAGAGTAATGGAGTGGTGAGGAACAGGTTGAAGAATATAGTCATGGGGCTGTGAATAGAATATATAGAGGCTCTATATATAGAGAGAGCCTTGGTAGTACAGTGGTCTAAAGCACCCTGTTATTAAGACCAGCTGCCTGCAATTACTGCAGGTTCGAATCTCGCCAGGCTCAAGGTTGACTCAGCCTTCCATCCTTTCTAAGGTAGGTAAATTGAGGACCCAGTTGTGGGGGCAATAAGCTGACTTTGTATAAATATGCAAAAGGATGAAGGCTATTGCTTAGCGCATTGTAAGCCGGCCTGAGTCTCTGGAGAAGGGCGGCATATAAATCAAATTAAAAATAAAAAACATAAAAATAAAATATAGAATATAATTTTTTATTGGCCTAATGTGATTGGACACACAAGGAATTTGTCTTGGCGCATATGCTCTCAGTGTACATAAAGGAAAAGATACGTTCATCAAGAATCATAAAGTACAACACTTAATGATAGTCATAGGGTACAAATAAGCAAATTCTGTTTGTAGTTCTGATCTTATCAAGAAGTTGATACTAATTTTATCTTTAGAATGCTGTGGTTGTTTTAATTTGGCTGACAATATAAATATTTCCATCCTGAGCGCCAAAATCTCAAATCTAAAATAGAGGTAGGGTTGCCAAGAAGACTGGGGAAAACTCCATGGTACATCAATCCCCTGCAGAAATTTCATTCAGGGCAATCTTATTCTTTTTGAGTTCCTCCTGTTGACCTTCAACTATATTCCACACTCATTTTCATATTTCGCCAACCAAATATAAGGATTTCTTGGCTCTGTGAAAACTTCATTTGGCCTTGGGTTGAATTCCCTGACAGAGTTCCTACAGGACTCCAAATCAAATAGGTCATTTCAAGTGAGAGGAGAACTGGCTTAATTGTTGACAATTTCTAATTATCCACATCTTGTTCTATTTTTTCCAAATCTATTTTGGATATGGTCTGGTTTATTGCTAGATCTGGCCCCAGTCAGGCACTGCATCCAGAATTCTTTATTTCTGAGTGCTGTTGATCATAAACAAGCTATTTATTTATTTTGTATGGCATAGCAGAATGCAGCATAGCGCATGAAATTCACAGAAACAACATATAAAATGTGCATCAAAATATAGAACACCAGAACAGTGAATTGTTTTAAAAATACACAGAACGAGTGATGAATAAAATTACGAATAAAAATTAAATTATGTATGGACAGTTACCGGAGTGACTAAACCTATGGCCAAATATCTAGATCATTTAGCCATTGGACAGCAGTGCCCTCAAGATCTTGAGGGGGCATTCCATCGCAATTTGATGTAAAGTTTGTAGGACGTTCCCACAGTCACAGCTAGGATTATCAATCAGTCCTCTGTATTGGCTCCTGACAAAGTTAGTTCAGATCCGTTTGAGCGCTACCCAGATTTTCCATGGGAGATCAAATCACAGGAACATTGTACTGGATCAGACACTAAATTAAAGAGATCTGGGTTTACAATCAAGTTATAATTGAACTGCACTGAACATTCAAATGTCGATTATTCCTCCACCATGACGGACTGATAAGCATACACATAGGAGGAATGGCAGAATCTGGGGGTGGAGTTAAAAGAGAAATCAGCCTAGAATCCCTATGTAGCCACAAACAAGCTAAGTCCAACCCATCTTGAATTCAATGGACCCTTATCTAACTCCAAGCAGGTACTAGCCATTGGTTGATGCACATTCTTGTGCATAGACTTTTTAGCAATAAATCAGTGTGCACCTGTTATATACCTGGTCTTTTGCACCTCTAGTACCACAACAAAATACAAAGGCTATTCAATTCAGCTGTACGGAAATATCCATTTATCACTATTCCAAAGGTTTTTAACCATCAGCTCAAAGAATAAAATGTGGTTCTCTAATGAAAGAGCAGATGGTATAACGAAGACAAAGTTCCCCATAGAGTAAAATTCCCACTGGATTCAGGCAAGAACTTACAGAACTCTATATATGGAGTAGGCATTTCCTATGCTCAAAGCTGGCACAAGAGACTGTGAACATAGGGAGTGCTGGATCTGACTCTCATTTGATGATGAAGAATAATTAATCCAGTCAAGGTTCCTTCCAGCCCTATAATTCTTTTGATTCTATATATTGGGATGCTGCTATAGCTATGTCATGGTTGACATAGATTCTAAAATAACTAGGAAGTAGCTATGGTTTGTGCAATTGCTATTTTTATTAGATTAACCTATCAATGTTTAGATTAACCATTAAGTCATTATTTCTTCCTAGTAACCCTTGATGATCTTTCAGTTCGTCCTTCTTACTGCTGATCACACACTTCTCTTTTTTTCCTTCCACCTTTCCCAGTATTAGAGCTTCTCCAAACATCTGATATTTGCATAATAAATAATTTGAAGCTTTGATATTATACGTGTCAACTTGCAAAATGCAGTAATCCTCCTTTCATTATATAGGTAAGTTCTACACTATCTATCTAGTGAGACTTTTTATGATAGCCATAATTTTTGCCTGCTATTTATGCATCTTGATGATGTTATCATTTTGCTTTATTTTTATTCATTCATTTTGATGTTTCATCACTGTGTTATCATTTTGCTTTATTTTTCAGAAAAATTGCCTGTTCTTACTTTGGAACCTACATTTGTTTTTTGTTTTTTTTTAGTCTCTGACTGTAAATAAACTTCAGTCAATCAATCACCATGGAAATAACCAGCTCTTCTGTAACCCTGCATGTCCACCTTGTGCTAATCAGAATCACTTGTCATTTAATGAACTGCTAGATCCATCTGCTTTCTATCTCTGCTCTCTATTAATGGGCCAACTGGAAACAGCTGCCACTAATCATAAAGATCTCACCATCTACACAACAGTGTTTGCTTCCGTGTGATGGGGGCATCCACATTGTAGTCTGTCAAGTGGTAGCTTGCGGGGAGTTGTAGCTTAGCAATTGGCAAAGCTTGGAAATCATGCTTTCTCATTAGTTTAGCATACCCAGTACGCTTTGATAGAGGCTTATTTAAACAGCTGAGTTGTACATTTTGCCAATTTTGTCCCAGTTTCTGTGCATCAAACAGAGATCGGAGCAATGGGGGCTGAAAACCAGCATCATGGCTAAAGGGACTCATGGCTTAAAGGTCAACTGCTTTAGAATTATAGTTCTGGCACTAAAACCCAAGCAGGGGATAACAAGTGACTTTAATTAAAATAGTAATATTTAAGGTCCTGGAAGAGTTGGGTGTTTGTCTCCAAAAAGAAATTTCCAGGTTTGGCGTTTTTACTGCTCCTGCCTGCTTTTTCCATGACTGTTCAGAAAAAGTCAAACTTATGTATGAGGAGTTAAATGTATGTAGCAGCAATGTGTTAAGAGGTCACATCTGCATTTTGTGATCTGGGCAGACGTGAAGGCAGTGGTGGGATTCAAGGAATTTAACAACCGGTTCTTTGCCCTAATGATTTCTTCCAACAAGCAGTTTGCAAAATTGCTCAGAAAGTTAACAACCGGTTCTCCCGAATTGGTGCGAACTGGCTGAATCCCACCACTGCGTGAAGGTAAAGAAAATGGACATACATGGTTCCACCATCTTGCAACAATAAAGGAATCTGTTCAAGAAGACTTCAACCCCAAGAGTGTACTTCAATTCCACTGGTTTCTGAAGGGCTCCTTGGAGTTGGAAGCATTATTACTTAATAGCAACTTAAAGACAAACCATGTTAGCATTTTTTGACATTGAAATGGTAGTCTTTCAAGCTCTTTCAAGCCTTTCACCAGGCTGATTCCAGCATCAGGACTTTGCAAATTATCCCCAAAAGAGGGGGTGGGGGGAAAAGGACAAACAAACTTTTCTTCAATCTCTTGGATAGCCTGTACATAAATCAGATTAGCCCAATGTTTCTCAAATATAATCAAGGTATTATCAAAGCGTGCCTAATTCCAAGTGCACATCTGGGACTCCATGGTTGGTGTCTTCCAGCCCCACATAGGACTTCTATGCAACTCATTTGCCTGACACACTCCCTCTCCATGACATGCAAGGGAGGACTGGGTGTCATGTCCAAAAGACAATGGAGGATCCTAGCCAGGATAACATCAACAGGTAGAGTACAGGAAGGGAAACAAACCTTGGTGAGCCAACCATTGACACCAAATTTGGTGTTCTGACCTAGGCTTCCCAAGAGCATGAAGCAGACTTCTTGTCCCTTAATAAATAAAAATAAATAAAAAACCCTTTTTATTAAGTTACTGTGAATTCCTCTCATTCACATCCAGCAAAGTCTTTCAATGGAGAATTTACAGTCACAGACCTTCTCTGGATTGGAGAGCTGCCAGGCCGATATCTTCCAACTGCAATGCTGAACAAGAAAGTACTTGGCAAGGAGTCTCTGAGAGTCATGAACCAATTAAGCGAACTAATTGTCTCCTGCAAACTCCCCTCCCCTTTTGCTCCTCTTTATTCCCTATAGGAAGGGCCATTCACCGTCCACCTGTGCCTTTATTCCCGAGTCGCCCCTTGTTCCTTAGCTGTTCCCTTTTCCTGGCAGCTCTGTGTATGCGCACACTGGGAACAGGCTCCAGCTGTTCTTCTGCCCCACTGATGTCTGACTTCGAAGGCAGCTGACAACTGTCAGACGGCCCTGGCCCCCTCTCTGCCTCCGATGCAGAGCACCCATCAGAGCCTTCCCCAGACTCCAGGACTAGTCCATGTTCCTCCCCAACCTCCTCACTGTCTGAGTCTGCCACCAGCTCCGCTCAGCATGCAGCTCTGAAAGGCAGACATTTGATCCTGAAGCAACTAGACATTGTAGGGCAATTGACCAAGGCAATGTTCTGTAAAATTGAAGCTATGGCACATAATCAGGATTAAATCAACTCCCCTTCCAGGTGGGAGGAGAGGGCTAATTTCATCCTATGCAAGATGAGGTCAGTTGAGGGCCAAATTTAACATTTTAATGAAATCAGGTTTCAAAACCCAAGAAACACTGAGGTTCTTCTAAGAAGATTTCTTTATTGTTCATCACCTATAGGCAGAAATCTTAAAATTAAAACAGAATAATAACCAGAGTTGGAGGGGACCTCCACTCCACTATTCAAGTCCTGCTTGACAAAATGGCACGGCAGCCAAAGACAGATGCACATTCCATGCTTATCTTTCTCAGGGCTGTATCCCAGGGTTACCCACAGCAGCCAGAGGGGAGTGACCGTTGTGAATGTGATTGATGACACACCCTGGGGGGAGGGAGGAAACAGGATCATAAATGGGGGCGTAAATTATGTATGGTCAGAGTTGGCTTCACTTGGGAATGTGCCGACATGAAGCTCCTAATAAATAATTGGATTTCTTTTGAACCTTGGCTCGAGGCTCATGATTTAATTAGGGCATCCATCAGAACCCTGACACAGGAAACCCTATACTATTTCAGACAAATGGTTGTCCAATCTTTTCTTTAAAAG
Source organism: Pantherophis guttatus (assembly GCF_059756535.1). NCBI lineage: Eukaryota > Metazoa > Chordata > Lepidosauria > Squamata > Colubridae > Pantherophis > Pantherophis guttatus. The sequence goes on along the minus strand of NC_142068.1, from coordinate 90,367,163 downwards.
CTCCAGTGTTGGAGCACCTATAATTTCTGGAGGCAAGCCGTTCCACTGGTTGATTTTTCAGGAACTGTCAGGAAATTTCTCTTTAGTTTTAAGGTTGCTTCTCTCCTTGATGAATTTCCATCCATTGCTTCTTGTTTTGCCTTCAGGTGCTTTAGAAAATAGGTTGACTATTTGCACATAAAACATATACTCTGGGAACTATTAGGGAGAACCCATCTTCACCCACTTTCTCTCACACAAACTATCTAATTTGTATTGTCTCTTGGGAAATCTGGACAACATTCATCAGAAATGATGGGCTAATGGGGCAATTCACCCTATTTTGGCACTCTCACAGTACCACTTCCTTCATTCAGTAAAAGGTATGCTGGGAACAATGTCCAAGTGAAACAAAACAGGAGGCATTAAAAAAATGTCCTCAGTTTACCACCACAAATTTCCATTGCTAAGCGAAACAGTTAAGTGAGCTTTGCTCCATTTTACCACTGAACAGTTGTTAAGCAAATCAATGCAGTTGTTAAGTTAGGAACACAGTATGTTAAGCGAATCTTGCTTCCCTGTTGACTTTGCTTGTCAGAAGGTCGCATATGGTGATCACGTAACCCTGGGACACTGCGACCATCATAAATATGTGCCAATGGTCAAGGGCTCCAATTTGGAGCTACCATGGAGATGCTGCAACAGCCATAAGGGTGAAAACAGTTATAAATCACTTTCATCGGTACTGTTGTAACTTTGATCACTAATGGTTGTAAGTCGGGAATATCTATAAGGAGGTCCAATGCACTCTTCCTTCCAGGTCTGCTTATGAAAAGTCCTATTAAAATTATCCTTAAGAGAAAGTGATTTCCCCCCTTTACATGAAGAGGCCAAATGAGGCAATTTATCATTTCTGACAGGAGCCACATGAGGTCCGGTTCCATCTTAACAACCTAGAAATAAGAAGAAATTTCCTAGCAGTGAGAACAATCAACCAATGGAACATCTGGCCTTCAGAGGTTGTGGGTGCTTCATCACTGGAGGTTTTTAAGAAGAGACTGGACAGCCATTTGTCCAGAATAATATAGGGTCCCCTGCTTGAGATCCTATAAAAGACCTCCAAGGTGTCCCTTCCAGCACTATTCTAATTGAAACTAATCAAGGAAGGAAGCAATCTAGAACTAAGGAGAAACTTCCTAACACTGAGAACAATCAACCAGTGGAACAGCTTGCCTCCAGAAGTTGTGGGTGCTCCATCACTGGAGGTTTTCAAGAAGAGACTGGACAGCCACCAGTCTGAAATGGTACAGGGTCTCCTGCTTGAGCAGGGGATTGGACTAGAAGACCTCCAAGGTCTCTTCAGATTCTGTTATTCTGCCTACAAAGCTCAGAAACTGATCAGTGGAAATCTGAAACACGGGAAGGAGAAGAACGTGCTTCTGTCCTCCTGGTTAAAACTGCAGGCTTGTGTTTTCCCCCTACGAGCTAAATTAATGGAGTGGAAAAGAAGAAGGATGGCAACTGTTCCAATGCCAGTCAACCTATTTATAACCACACATAGTAAGGATATAATTAGTAAGGCTACAATCTGAATAGTGCTATGTAAACCTGCAAGTGTTAGAGGGGAAATAAAACATCCTAAAAAAAATAATAATAAAGGCATGACATCAGAAAAAAACCCTTATAAGTTAACTGGGATCTAAAAATAGCTTGCATTTGCATATGATCCAGGAAGCCAGCCTTCATAGATTTCCTTTGCAGGAAGCTTCCCAGCTAGACATATGTTTTGGATGCTGTCCCCAGTTTGCAAAACAAACCCAGGTTAGCAATCCTTGAAGTCTTGCAAAGGCTGCAAGAAGACGATGCTACAACGCTTCGTTCACTCTGGATAGTTGCACGGAGCCTTCCAACCTTCGTACGGTTAGAAAAAGTGCCTGTGACTCAGTGGTGGTATTCAACTGGTTTCGACCAGTTCAGGCGAACCGGTAGTGGCGACCTGCCCCTGGGGCTATGCTGTCCTATTTAGCCATGTTCTCTAAGCCACGCACATGCGTGCAAGCCACACGCACTCACATTTTCGGTGCACGGCAAACCGGTTGTAAAATTATATGAAACCCACCTCTGCCTTGACTCCTGGTAATTTCGTGTTTCTATCCATGCTTTTTTCTTAGCAAAAATACAGAAGCGTTTTCTTCCAGAAAGAGCTTTCAACTACAGTCTAGCTGACAGCTCTGACGATTCTTGGTTAATTTCCCATCTTGCACTAATCAGGCCTGACTCTGCTTAACTTCTGAACCTAGGCAAGATCAGCCATTTGACCCTGACGATACTAAAAAGAGGGGAGTATTCCTAGCAAGCTGCTTTACACCATTGGTCGTTCTAGCTCTCTATAATGAGGCAGGATGATTGGAGCTGTGCCCAGCCTTAGCTGAAGACTGAATCTGGCATTCTTGAATAAGCCTATGTGTGTATGCATATTCTCTGCCTCTAAACTTCATGCCTTCTCTCTATCACAAAGTGATTTGCATTTTTTAGTTGGATTAAATGCTGTGGCACAAGTATAATTTAGCTTCGGTTCTCATTTCAGCAGGGAGAAATATTTGAGTTTTTCGATCTTCTGAAAAAAACTATCCCACACGTGGATTTTCTCTATAGATGTTATTCATCCATCTATTTCTTCCTTTTCTGCGATTTGTCTGGTTTTACTTAAGTTCCGTGTCACGGTTACTGCGATGCTTTTGTGAAGACTTATTTCCTATGCCATGTTGTTGCTTATTATTTATAGAATGCCTGCCTGCTTAGGTGCTGCAATTTGAATTGCAAGATTCCTGAAGATTTGGGTGAAAATAATTACTGAATATTTGGGGGTGGGGGACTGAGTCAGTTTGAAAACACTAGGATGGATCTGAGTATTCAAGACACATTTTCACTTAGAAATGTTGGGAAATTCCCAATCAGGCAAGGAGAAGAGATCAAGCAGGGAGTTAGCCTTGAGTCTTCATACAGCTGTAATAAACTTAGACACAACATCTCTTACACAGAGATGTTTCATGAAAGCTTATCTGGTTGTTTCCAAGTGAATGTGAGAAGTCTGTGGAGATTCTTGTATTATAGGTAGCATGCAATCAAGTACAGGTACTCCTCTATTGTCCACAATTGAGTCCAAAATTCCAGTTGTTAAATGAGACATTTGCTAAGTGGGTTTTGCCCAATTTTGGCAGCTGCTGCACACTGCTGGCTCATATTTAAATGGTTGTCCACTAGGACTCCAAGATCCCTCTCACAGTTACTACTATTGAGTGAGGTATACTGTACCTGTGCATTTTGTTTTTCTTGCCTAAATGTAGAACCTTACTTCAAAAGTCATCATGGTTGAGGTAAAGTCTGAGAAGATAGCCTTGGAAAGACACTTCTCTAAACAGTTCCCCTTGGCATCACGAGCACATAAAATAGAGCCAACTTACACAACCAAAATAATTACCATGAAGGCTAATCATATCATAAGAGAGTGGAGGGCTGACCCTAATGAGAATAAAGGAAATTAAAAAAAATATCCGGTTCAGTAAGATTGTTAAAAGGTTTGTTCCCTGAAAGTTTTTTTTAAAAATTGCTATCAAGCTTCTTATGTGAGCTGAAATCAGCAAGAACAGCTAAAGTGTTATGATTGGAAATTAGAATTAATGTGTAGTTTCTCCTTTCAGGGTGCATAAAAGTTTTTCTTTCCATAGTTCTTTTGGTCTCCCTTTACATAATAAAGCTTCAAACTATTTTTATATAATACCAAGAAGTGAACTTTGGCTTGGTTAATATGAGTTCTGGATTGAACTAAGCAGATCATTCATTATGTCTGGTTATTCTGGATAGGTGACTAAGCAGAATATGGAGGAAACATATACAGAAAGGGTGATCCTGCCAACTGGATTTAGCAGAACTAGCAGTAACTTAATATTCTGCAGACTTTCATTTCAGTGGTGGGATTCAAGTAATTTAACAACTGGTTCTCTGCCCTAATAATTTCTTCCAACAACCAGTTCACCAAACTGCTCAGAAAGTTAACAACCGGTTCTCCCGAAGTGGTGCGAACTGGCTGAATCCCACCACTGAATCATTTGCATATCTTCCATGAATAAACCAGCTGGCAATGCAGCTGTTGAAGAAATCCTTTCCTGGATCTCAAGACCTTCATCCACTTTGGCCACAATGGTAGCCATGAGTACCATTTAGACCATAGTTAACATAACTCCTGATTAGTGGTTTCCTTTGCCTCCTTTCCCCTCCCACCATGCCGTGACATGCAAGAGTCAATCACATTCCTCTATTATGGGCCTATCTTTTCAGGACTATAAAAAATCAACAAGAAGCATTTCTTCCTATAATTTGGGCTACGAGGGGAAATTGACAGAAATCTGGTCAATTTCACCACTTAATAATTGACCAAATTTTTTTTACAGAAATATCTGTAATGGAATTTGTACTTCTAATCCTGTCATCTCTGTACATCTTTGACTTTTAACTTTACATGAAGTATGTCTGTTCTAAAAACAGTTATGAACAGTCAACATTATAGTCCTGTAACAGAATTTCTGGCACCAACACACAACACAATTCTGGCAGATCTCTTCTGGCGATTTCCGTCTTCCTATTTCCAGAGGCTTCTTAAATATTTACTGTCAAATTTATACCCCCATGCTCTTGGCAAGTCAGACCTGGTTTGCTGTGCAACAATAAACAGCACTAAAGAATACCATGCAAGACAGCATAAATAAAACAATAAATAGTACCAGTGAAAACAAATACAAAATCCAACGCAGCAATCATACAGTATCAAAGGAAAATATGCAAGATTAAGAATAGAACCCACTGATGCATGTTAAAACTTTAGAGTTCCCTCAAAAGTAAAGAGGAAAACCACATCTCTTTCTGGTTGGCCAACCCAACTTTACTTGGTGGAGCGGGTCAACTGTCCCCACGTGTTCCTGAGTCAAGAGATCCTACCCCACCTCACTCCAGCCAGTTGAAGAAGTAAATTTCTCTCCTCTTTTATTTTCTACTGTTCTGAAATATGAAAGACCAGAAGGATGGAAGATGAACAGGCTATACAGGTAGGTCCTGCAAGTACTTCAATCCCATTCTTCCATTCCAAAACTCTAGACCTATGCTCAGCTCATATGGACCACATTGGCTGTATTCACACAAATGTTAAGGTGACACTGTGAGATCCTATCAAGTCCACTCCTTTATTTGCTTACACTTAATAGACAGAATCTTGCCAGACTAAAGCAATAACCTTCTAATCTACTAGATGTATCTTGAGACATTCTCAAGATACATCTTGAGCAGGGGTATCAAACTCGCGGCCTGCAGGCCAGATGCGTCACGTGCTGGCCCCACCCCCGCCCAGTTTAGCGAAGGGAAAAAAAGTCCCGATACGTCATGTGACAACGCTATGACAATGCGAGTTTGACAACCCTGTCAAACTCAGGCTACCCTGAACTTCTTCCTTCCTCCTCTAGCTTGAAGCTGTGCAGTCTCTTAATCTTGGCCCCTCTCTGGAAAAACTGTGTTGCCACAACTCCCCACTCTTCTCCTGCAGCTGCACATTCCATCATAACTGTACTGATAATCTTGTTACTGAATTCACCCACGTTTCATGTGCTATATTAGATACTAACCAAATTGTGATGGGTTTGCACAATGTGCTGAACCATAAAGACTAACCAAGCTTAACGTGAATGAATCCAAGCCATCCACTAACTTGGTTAAGCACACCGTGTGAGTTTGGAATAGTTTATAATAAGTATTATGAGACGGTTTTATTGTTTTCCAGTTTTGTGGCTAAGAACAGTAAAGTGCCAGAATGTGCAATTGTAATATATAAGGAATGGAAAATCATAAAAATGCTGTGTATTTTGTATGGTGGACAAATAACAGCAATGATGTAGTTCTTTGGTTTGGAGTGATTTAGCACTTTTCTGGATTTTTGTTCCAAAGATGTAAAAACCATCCTCCCTCTGTTAAGTATCTAAACTATATCTCTAAACTTACAAAAGTCAGAAAACATCCATGTATGTATAACATTGTTTGCATATTTATTAGCATGGCACATTCCAAGCCATTAGTATTTTTAATCTCAAAAAAAAAAAAAAGATTTACTATCATTGAATGGAGCTAGGAAACTAGCAAATTGGCCTTTTTATCCATTTCTGTGGTGTCCTTTTTACTGCTCCCTAATGATGTAGGCAATTCAGAATTTATAAAGTGTATGAATATGCATGAATAAGCTTTAGCAATGGTTCATTCACCCTAATCAGATGTTTTAAATCTCTCTCCCTCTTTCCATTTTTTTTTTTTTATGCTTTCAAGCAGTTTAGGGAAGCTAAAACACTGCATTTCTAGAGTCCTAAAACAAAATCATCACTAAACAGTCGTTTTTTTGTGTTGTATTGTATCATGATGCTTCCATTTCTTTTGCTGACCCGGGTGGACAAGGGGAGAAAACAGAATGGTCCAGGATCTAAATTTATAAATCACCTGACAAGTATTTATTTGTAATTTATTTTTTTTTTAAGAGCAGATATTTTGACTTAGTAGTGACCTATGTCCCAGGTTATCTATTTCCATGGAATGGTAGGGCCCAGGGGTAAAATCCAGCAAGTTCTGACAGGTTCTGGAGAACCGGTAGCGGAAATTTTGAGCAGTTTGGAGAACCGGTAGCAGAAATTTTGAGCAGTTCAGAGAACCGGCAAATGCCACCTTTGGCTGGCCCCAGAGTGGGGTGGGAATGGAGATTTTGCAGTATCCTTCCCCTGGAATGGGGTGGAAATGGAGATTTTGCAGTATCCTTCCCCTGCCACGCTCAAGCCACGCCCACCAAGCCACGCCCACGGAACCGGTTGTAAAAAAAATTAGATTTCACCACTGGTAGGGCCTTATTTCCAATGCCACCTTTCCCATAAGTTAGATGTCAACATTCGCTGTCTGAGCCATCTTGTGACATATTGTGTCACAACCTATTTCAAAGCCAAGCTTCTAGTTTGTGTAGATCTTTGAATTCCAAGGGAAGATGAGACTTCAGGGTTCACAGAGACCCAAATGTGTCCCCTTTTTTGCCATTCCTTTAATCAGGCCAATTTTTTGGTAGGAACACATCTCATATTCTGCACAGCTATTTTATTTATACATTTACTTTACACCCACCATGTTTATGCAATTTTTTTTAAAAGTAAAAACTGAAGCTATCTTTAAACTTGGGCGAAAAGAAAAGCAGTACTGAAACACTAGCCTGTTTTTAACTACATTAAACCATTTTCCAGAGTGTATTTTATGTGTATATATACATTTGTGAAAATAATCAAGCAAGAATGCCAAAATAAAAAAAGTATTTTAGCATAAACGGCAAATCCATTTGTAGATCCTCTAGAATTAGATCGAGGTTTACATAAAAAAGGCTAGAATCGTGATGGCGAACCTTTGGCACGCGTGCCAGAGATGGCATGCAGAGCCCCATCTCTGTGGGCACGTGTGCCATTGCCAGCTGCTCTTCTGGTTTCCAGCATGCATTCTGGCGAGCTGGTCTTGGGGGTGAACCAGAGCACCAGAAAACAGCCCCAAAATGGGCATTTTCAGGCCGTTTTCTGGGCCATTTTCCAGGCCGTTTTTGGGGGCATTTTCAGGCCTTTTTTCGGGCCCAAAAAATGGCCTGAATATGGACCTGAAAACAGCCCAAAAAACGCCCTGAAAAACAGCCAAAAAAACAGGCATGTGCGTGCCGGCCAGCTGAGCTTCGGCTTTCCGGCGCTCCGGTGCGCATGCATGCACGTGCGTTCCGGTTTGGGTACTCAGTGCTGAAAAGGCTCGCTTCGCTCCCGTGCGCACTCTTCTGCGCATGCGCAGAAGCGTTCTGATGACATCAGGGTCAGTGGGCGGAGCCTCCCTCCGGTTTTACTACCAGTTCTATAGAACCGGTCCGAACCGGGGGGCAACCCACCACTGCATCACTGGGCTAGAAGGTCTGGTGGGCGATTGGCAGCTGTGGTGAATTTAGCAACTCAGTGGAGATATCCAGTAAGAGAAGGATGGACTCTTCTTCTGAGCTGGCTTGTGAATAGTTTAGGAAAGACAATTAAGCTGGCGAGCTAAGAGTACAGGTAGTCCTCAGCTTACGACAGTTGAGGCCAAAATTCCTGTTGTTAAGCGAGACATTTGTTAAGTGAGCTGATAAATTAATAACCCTGGTGGTTAAGTGAATCTGGTTTCTCTGCTGACTTGGCTTGTCAGAAGGTCACAAAAAGGGATCACATGACCTCGGGACACAACAACAGTCATACATATGAACCAGATGGCAAGCGTCTGAATTTTGATCACATGATTTTGAGGATGCTAAAAAAGTTGTAACTGTGAAAAAGGATCATCAGTCGTTTTTTTCAGGGCCGTTGTAATTTGAACAGTCACTAAATGAACTGTTGTTAAGTCGAGGACTACCTCTCCAAGAAGGTCTGCAGCTCATCAATGTACTTTTAAAAATGATCTCAATATGAATTGCACCAAATGCTTGATGTGCCAAATCAGGGGTGGGTTCTACTTACCTTCGCAACTGGAGCATATTGGGTAGAATAAGGAGGGATTTCTTTAGCTGAGGTGCATAGAAGCACACTACCAAACTTAATACAAGGTAGTCCTCAACTTACGACCTCAACGGAGCCCCAAATTTCCCTGTTGCTAAGTGAGACAGTTGTTAAGTGAGTTTTGCCCCATTCTACGACCTTTCTTGTCACAGTTGTTAAGCGAATCACTGCCATCGTTAAGTTAGTAACAAGGTCATTAAATGAATCTGGCTTCCCCATTGACATTGTTTGTCAGAAGGTCACAAAAGGGGATCACATAAACCCGGGACACTGCAACGGTCACAAATATGAGTCAAGATGCGGCTGAATTTTGATCATATGACCAGGGGGATGCCACAACGGTCGTAAGTATGAAAATGGTCGTAAGTGTGAAAAGCGGTCGTAAGTCACATTTTCAGTGCCTTTGTAACTTTGAGTGGTCACTAAATGAACGGATGTAAGTCAAGGACTATCTGTATGTATTCTCAGATGCAAAGAACTTTCTCACCCAATTGCTGAAATAGAAAGACATAGAAGTATGAAAAATTAAAGCTTTATCAATACATTTACTTCATAAATCTCCCATTTGGCACAGAATGCATGTTACACCTGCATTCTCTGTTCCTAGCTAAAGTTGGAAAACGGGTCTCCGTGGGGGGAAAAAAATATCCTTTTTTTATATTCACAAAACATAAAAAAGGATATTGACAAAATCCAATTGTTTCACCACAAGGACGAAAGGAGTGTCACCAGCTCCATTCCCTACATATAGGTACATCACCTCACAAGATATATTTATTTATTTATTTATATTTCATTATTTCACTTTACTTTATTGATTAGCCCTTGGGCCATATCAAAGTGCAGAGTTCCAGACACAAATTATTACTAAAATCTGATTAAAAAACCAATTTAAAATGAAATTGGAATAAAATATGATTTAAAATGAAATTGGAATAAAGTACAATAATTTAATATATAGATAAATTAAAAAATGATAAAATTATATTTCGGTATCACCCCTACAATCTACTACTTATATTTAACATTTCCAGACTGGTCATCTCCCTCTGGAAGGGGGTATATTCAAAATGGTTGGAGCTCCCACTGTGATAGGAAGGCATTTATTTTTGTCACTTCCTGTCCACCCTCAGTCTCTATTCTTCTTCTACTGATCCATCTCTTGATGCCCTATGGATACCAGCCTGTAATTTATAAAATAGGCACTAAGTGGTTTTTGAAGTGGCTTTTCTTCTCACTGTGTCATCTGCTGAAATTAGAGCTAATCAGCAAAGAATGCACGCTGCCGTAAAATTATAGGCAGAAGGGGACGGGAGGGAAGTATCATTACTCATTAACAAAGAAAGGTTATTGGCACAGGGGAAGTTATCAAAAGACGGTGAAATTGGTAATATTTTCCTCCACTAATAGTAAGGACAGCTATGTTACAAATGATGGTTATAATAACACACTCAGCACTGTCCTATTCAGAAATGACATTTTTCTATGAATATATAAATAAGAGATGGGACTGCTCAATTCTTCATTTCAGTAAGAGAGAGGGGAAAAAATCATTATTTGGTCATGCTTTCAAAATCGGAGTGCATGTGTCTCATCCTTTTTTACAAGCTGAGTTTGGGCCTAGAGCGCTGTGCATCTGCCTACTACAGACTGGGTAAAATAATTTTTGCTTCTTGCGTTTCAGATTAAATGCATGTCCCATTTATCCAGAGGCCATCTGAGTTATAGAAAGGAAAAGGCATTTTTGTGATGTACAAAACAGTCCAGTCATTGTTTAAATCTTTGTTTAAAAAACTGCTTGGATGTTAGCAATAACACTTAGACTTATATACTGCTTTACAGCCCTCTCTAAGCGATCTACAGAGTCAGCATCTTGCCCCCAACAATTTGGGTCCTCATTTTACCGACCTCGGAAGAATAGAATGCTAAGTCAACCTTGAGCTGGCCAGGATCGAACTCCTGGTAGTGGGGAGACTTAGTCTGCAATACCACAATGTTGCCACTGTGCCACAAAGTTGTTGTTATAATTATCATTTCCAAGAACAGTCAGGAAAAAGAGACAGAACGAGGAATAAGAGAGGCAAAAAAAGTAAAAGACTAATTTATAAACATTGTCATGTTGGATAGATTAAATAAAACAATTAAATAAATGACACACACACATATGAATCACTTTGGAATATATCAATTTAATCTAAAAACACTATTAAAACCAAACAATATAAAAATTAATGACAATAGGTATATATGTGTCCCTATACTAATCAAGTAACAAACCAAAAGACAAGGTAAAACATTGCAATAATTTCATTCTGGTCTAAAAATATTATCCTTAATTAACAAATTGTAACAAACTTGAATTGTATTACTCTACGTACCAAAGAAACTCAAATTCTGGATGTGGTAGAACTCTGTGTACTCAACTGTAGCTTTGAGATGATTTGAATGCTAAATTAAATTCAGTATCTGATTTCTTTTTCAGACATGAAGCTAATTCTGACACTGAAGCACAATTCCATCATTTAATTAGTCATTTTTTCTACAGAAGGGATTGTGTGTTATTCCCATTGAGAATCACAAAATATCTTAGCAGCTGTTACCATGTATGATAACAAATTCGATACAAAAGCTGCATCAATAATTGACACACAAAGAGCCATGGAAAGATACACGCTCGTCATCACAAGATAAGATAGAAAGACCTGCACGTGGATTAGAGAACAAATGAAAATACAGGATGCCATCATGAGAGTAAAAGGATGGAAATGAAAATGGGCCGGTCACAGAGCAAGAAGAACTGATGGCAGGTGGAATCAAAGCAGTCGTAGAATGGATCCCACTTGATCAACAGCATCCACGAAAGAAACCTAAAACAAGATGGATGGACGACATCAGCAAGTATGGTGGGCCCAACTGGTCAAAGGAAGCTCAGGGCTGTATGGGTTGGAAACATGCAGAAGAGGCCTTCATCCTGCAGTGGATAGACAATGACTAGAACGATGATGACCATTAAGGAGACGGGTTCAGTATTCAGAGTCTGTTAGAGAAAATTTATTTCTCTATAGCTGTGCCTATTAATGGCTTTTAGAATGGACAGATACATAAGCCAATCAGAGGGCAGCTAATATGTTTGAATCTCCAGGGTTCTACCCTAACTGTCATAGTTAGCAGTATAAAAGGAGATTCTTGTCAGAAACTCTTTTGCTCTTCGATCTTCACTCGTCTTAGCTATTTGATCTTAGGTCTTAGCTCTTCTTAACTCTTCTAGGATCTTCCATTAAACAACTGTGAGCAGTTTGGAAGTCTGTTAGAAGAGCAGTTCTGGTGGTTTATAATAATATTTCTTCTGAGGAAGAACAGTCATAGATAACATAGCTTAGAGAGAATAGATATTGATATATAGCTGACAGGATAATTAATCATAGTAACTAAGTGCTGTTTATTAATTGTATAGATATTGTTATGTTTTTATTATGTAAATAAAAACATTTACTGTTAAATGATTTAAAGGCTCATTTGTTAAAGTAGAAATTCACAGAGACAAAGGTTCACGGTTCATTGATTTTATTAACCTCCACAACAGAGTCCAACGAGAAAGATAATATTTTTCTCTGGTAATATTGTACTACTAACTAGAGCATACAAAACATTTGCTAGACCAATTCTCAAATACAGCTCATCTGTCTGGAACCCACACTGCATATCAGACATAAATACAATTAAGAGAGTCCAGAGATATTTTACAAGAAGAGGCCTCCATTCCTCTACCTGCAATAAAATACCTTATGCCACCAGACTTCAAATTTTGGGCTTAGACAACTTAGAACTACGCCGACTTCGGTCTGACCTAAGCGTAGTACATAAAATTATCTGCCACAATGTCCTACCTGTCAATGACTACTTCAGCTTCAACCACAACAATACACGAGCAAATAATAGATACAAATTCAAGGTAAACTGCTCCAGACTCGATTGCAGAAAATATGACTTCAGTAACAGAGTGGTCAATGCCTGGAATGCTCTACCTGACTCTGTAGTTTCTTCCCCAAACCCCCAAAACTTTAATCTTAAACTGTCGACCTCACCCCATTCCTAAGAGGTCTGTAAGGGGCGTAAGTGCACCAACGTGCCTATCGTCCCTGTCCTAATATTCCTTTTTATTTTTTACTCTTACTCTTCTCAAGTATTCAAATTATGTTTATACTTTTACCTGTTATCTTATATATGCTTGTCAAATAAAATAAAGAGCTAAAAAGTAAGTGAGGCACAGATACAACCTTCTTCAATATAGTGAAACTAACACTGTGAAAATTAACCGTCGCAATGACTGTCAATATTTTATTATTCTGACTGCAATTGCTTTAAGAAAAGTTGGACATTTGATCTAACCATTTGGAAACAAAGTGCTTGTTTCCTTTTTTTTTTTTATTGAAAAAGTTTTTCAAATACAAATTTTTCCCCCTTTTTTCTCCCCCTCCTCCTCCCTAACCCCCCCTCACCACCCATCCCCCCCTGTGACTTCTTCACAACAAAAACCTAATTCATAACATATTACTTACTCCCTCCTCTAAGTACTGACCCTTACTTACTAGAAATATTATTAATATTGTTACATCCCCCTTTAACCATACATTTCAGGAAAAACAAAACAAAAAAAAAACATTCTACTATAACATTGTATGATAACTTCTAGTTTAGCATAATATTATTATAACTCCCAATTTAGCAATAATCTGCCCTTTTTCTCGTCTCCCAAACTTATATTTGTATATTATTACAACAATTCAAAACCACCTTCCACTTTAGAGCTATATAATAAATCCTACTTTAACATTAAATCTTTTGTGTGTATTAATATAACATTTCAAAGCGGCCTTCCCCATAAATCCTAATTTAACATTTATTCAACTCTATCCATTTCCTCCACTCCCCTGAATGTATCACTTAATCATCCCTTTTCTTAAACTAATCAATCAGTAAACTAGCTTATTGACCCACTTTCCTAGAAAATTGCCATACACAACAATTCTTAATATCTTTAATCCACTGCCCACTCTGCTAAAAGATATATATATATATACGTATATATTCCATTATATATAAATAAAAAGAAAAGATGATGACTTTAAATTTATAGTCCATATAACATCTTCTTTGATGTCTTTCTAGATTGTTGAGACCATCATCCATAATAGGGTAACATAGCTTCCTGATGCAACAGTTTGTTCAAAATCTTCAATCATATCTGCCCCCATCAGTAGTAAATATCCTCCTATATATATAAAAGTGAAAACAACCACCCGAGTGACATTATAATTATATTCCATATAGTTGTAGTTGTGGCTTTCATCAGGATTGTTGATTCCCATCATCCTAGTGGGTAACAACCAGATCTTCTGCATGCCCCAACGTAACTCTCTTGCCTTATAGCTCCAAATAATTATAATATATTTATATAAATATATTTATTTGATTCTCATCTGAAAACAACCAGGGCCAAACTTTCCTTACCACCAAGGAGTTGCACTTTTTAATCATCAAAACTGCAAGAAAATCAACTTTGTTTAGACTGCAGCTTTGGGACTGATGGAAAGCAGCAACACATATGAGGAAACCAGATTGAAAGAGATATTGGGTGGTGTTTCTCCCCCCCCCCCGTCGGAAAAAGGAGAAATGTAAATCTAAGGAATCAATCAATCACAGAAAAAGAAGGAAAACATGATTACAACATGTGACTCAGTTACGATGTCATGAAATCGCCAAATCGATGGAAATCATTCCACTCCCTTAAAACTATATCCCAACTCTGCTCGTCACGAAAAGGAGCAAGGCACGCCTTCAGAAAGTCTTTTGGTATGAAATTTGGTTTAATGCTTCATGTCCAATCATGTTTATGTACACGATTCCGGTTTCCTTTTATAGAAAATAGTGGTATACAATTTCTTACTTTTAATTACTGTTATTTTTATGCTTGTTATAGCGTTCGAAGTTACAACAGCACTAAAAAAAATTAATTAGGACCATTTTCCACACTGCAGCATCCCCTTGGTCACGTGATCAAAATTACAGTTAGCAACTGACTCACATTTATGATGGTTGTTGCAGTGTCCCACCAGGGTCATGTGATTCCCCCTTTTGCAACCTTCTGACAAGCAAAGTCAATGGGGAAACCCGATTTGGTTAACAACCGTGTTATTAATTTAAGAACTGCAGGGATTCACTTAACAACTGTGGCAAGAAAGGTTGTAAAATGGGGCAAAACTCACTTAGCAACAGCAATTTTGGGCTCAATTGTGGTCGTAAGTCAAGGAATACCTATATATATATAAGATAGGGATGTTCAGGGTAGGCTACAAGAGGTCTGCAAAATGTTTTGATTCAGAAGTGCCCTTCTTTATCTCAAAATAGGGCACTGCAACTTCCAATGCATAACTGGAATTGTTCCTATTTGCGGACAGAATACTTCACTAAAGCTGAAATAGCATCAGAACCAGTGGTGAAATTCAATTTTTTTTACTACCGGTTCTGTGGGCGTGGCTTGGTGGGCATGGTGTGGCTTGGTGGGTGTGGTAGGGGAAGGATACTGCAAAATCCCCATTCCCTCCCCACTCCTGGGGGAAGGATATTGCAAAATCTCCATTCCCATCCCACTCTGGGGCCAGCCAGAGGTGGTATTTGCCGATTCTCCAAACTGCTCAAAATTTCCACTACCGATTCTCCAGAACCTGCAAGATTTCACCCCTGATCAGAACACGTCTGTGTACAGTTCAAATGGATACATCTGGGTTAGAATATTTTGGTCTGAAATGTTTTTGGCCACATCTAATCCAACTATTAAGAACATTCTCACACAATGTTACGGTTTTTCCCCTCTACAGTGATTCGACATTTATAGTATCATATAATCAATCAGTAAACAATATAATCCATAAAACTTTCAAGAACTTGCTCAGTTCTTGGAAGTCTCAGATGTAATAAGTCATTTAAACCAACGTATGTGCTTACTGTGCCCCACAAATCAGGCCTCCTTCCTAAGCTTTATAAAAAGAGTGAAAGGCCACTTTAAAACTTTATCATAAAGGCTATTTGTACAATATTCTCAGTGCCTTGAGCATTATTGACAGGACCTCAATCAATTCAATTCAATTTATTACAGACCAGAGACCAGAACAAATAAAAACACTCAGTGAATATACAATTAAAAATTCTAGAATAAAATAATAAATAAGAGATAAAATCTATGATAAAATCCAGTCTGTCAATTATACATAGTCTAACTATACTAAAGAGCCTTCTGATGCGGGTGAAGGAGGAGAGTGCAAAAGTCGGCTTGAAACTCAACATTAAGAAAACTAAGATCATGGCTCCCGGCCCGCTCAATTCCTGGCAAATAGATGGGGAAGAAATGGAGGTAGTGACAGATTTTATTTTACTGGGCTCCAAGAACACCATACATGTGGACTACAGCCAAGAAATTAAAAAAGCAGAGACATCACCCTAAACTTGCTCCTGGGGAGGAAAGCTATGGCAAAGTTAGACAGCATACTAAAAAGCAGAGACATCACCCTGCCAACAAAAGTGCGTATAGTCAAGGCTATGGTTTTCCCAGTTGCAATGTATGGCTGTGAAAGTTGTACTATAAGGAAGGCTGAGTGCCAAAGAATTGAGGCCTTTGAACTATGGTGCTGGAGAAGACTCCTGCAAGTCCCTTGGACTGCAAGGTGATCAAACCAGTCAGTCCTAGAGGAGATCAACCCTGACTGCTCTTTAGAAGGCCAAAACCTGAAGATGAAACTCAAATACTTTGGCCACCTAATGAGAAGGAAGGACTCACTGGAGAAGAGCCTAATGCTGGGAACCATTGAGGGCAAAAGAAGAAGGGGACGGAAGAGAATGATGTGGCTGGATGATCAGTGAAGCAGTCCGCGTGAGCTTAAATGGTCTTCGGGGGATGGTAGAGGATAGGAAGGCCTGGAGGCAAGTTGTCCATGGGGTCACGATGGGTCGGACACAACTTCGCAACTAACAAGAACAACTATACTAAAATTACAATCCATAAACTGTGTGGCCCGTAGTCAGTTTAATACTAAAAGGGAAAGCAGTGCAAAAGGTTTGCCACATTTGTTATATAACATAACTATGGTGGATTAGACATGTTTCCAACGAATCCCCGGTGCTGCTGTGCAGAATCTAGGCACCTGTGCTGTGGTTAAGGACTGTTTGTCCTTAAGCAGCCACTGGAGATAAGCAATGTCAGAATGGCCAGGATACCTAGCAATTATTGGAAGGATATGTTTTTTTCGAATCTCTGTGTAAAAGGAACATCGAAGGAGTATGTGACCCATAGTCTCCACCTCTCCTGAGCTGCAGGAACAGAGTCTTTCAGTTAGGACAGGACCTTCTTTTTCCAGAATCATTGGTTCATATACTGAAGGTGATGAAAGCAAGACAGAGCACACCCAGTCTATCAGGTTTAATGTTGACATTGCTTGCACACTATTTCTGGGGAGAAGAGCAACACTCCTTCGCCTGACCCTGCTGACGGCTTCATTGCCAGGGCTTTGATCCCGTTGCAACTCTAGCGGTTAGCAATTTCTCAAGACTGCTTGGAACAGATTGGGAACGAGAGGATGTCCTTGCATTTCTGGTTCTCAAGGTTACGAGAGGTGGTTGGACATCTCCCTTAAGGAGCTTAAGGAGCTTAAACTGCTGTAATTCCAAACTCCCCATGAATGCAATGCTGAGCTTACAGTACATTTCTTATGTAAAAACCTTTTCTAAGATGGACTCATTCCGGCATGTAAATATTGAACTTGTTAAGGTACACACAAGACGTGTAGTGTGCATTTTGTTCCTTACACTCCAGAAACCTCCCTATACATTCTGCAAACCCCTGTGTGCCACAAAGGTAAAGATAAATCATAAATCATTTAAAAAAAAAGTTTTAAAAATGGGCTACTTTTTAAGTCCCCTGGTCAAACTGGGGATCAGTTGTTTACTTCAAAGCAAAGACCAATGTTTGAGAATGGAGCAAGCAAAGCTACAAAGGAATGGACAGATCAAAAGACTTCCATGCCTTTTCACGCATTTAGATGTGGGTGATTTTCAGTAACAAACAAGAACTTCTCTCTGCTTGAAAATAGCTCTTGGACTTCTTGCCTGAACATCACAAAAAAGATCATCTTTACTGGAAGAGACTCAAGTCATCCTAGGACAACATTTCATCCAAACATTTCTTCTTATAATGCTGCTCTTTGTACCTGGCTGGTTCTGCGGAATGGAATTTTCCTGCAAGGAAGAGGATTTGGTTACTGGCCCACTGAAAAGACCGAATGATCTCACTATTTTTTTTTTAACCAAAATAAATTTCAAGGCAATAAACAGCCTTTGAATTTGAGACACCTACAGAAACTGCCCATTTCCTGAAAGGGAAGTTTTGATTCCCTTTTGGATAAAATCTATATCCAAGATGATTGCAATGGCCGATCAATTTGAGGCATGACAATGAATTGTCTGCGGAATTCCCATTGAATTCGCAACACAAAAGACCATTTGTGACTGGTTCTGCCTAAGTATAACCTTGCACAAACACAAGAACATACTTAGAGAAGGACAGCAACTAAGGTGTTCCTGTCTTAAAGAAATGGAGGGATGCTCCCTGGTGGCCAGCTTTTTCTTCTCAAAATTAGGAATCTTCAATCTTCTGTGAGAAAAGACTGAATATCCATATTCTTTTATGGTAAGAACTCAAAAGCCAGTGTCCCTCATCCTCCATTCATCTCCCCACCAAGAGTTATCTGCAAACATGAACGAAATTCCTTTCTACCATCCAGAATGAAAACTCCAACTCCAGTCAATATATGAAATTAAAATAATAGAACTATAGGGTTGGAATGGACCTTGGAATCCTTCTAGTCCAACCCCACGCCCCAGCCCCGGCCCAGCCCAAGGCAGTAACCCTAGGCAAATGGTTGTCCAATCTTTTCTTGAAAACCTCCAGTGATGGAGCACCCACAACTTCTGGAGGCAAGCTGTTCTGCTGATTAACTGTTCTCACTGTCAGGAAATTTCTATAAAGCTCTATAAAGGCTTAGTAAGACCACACCTAGAATACTGCATCCAGTTTTGATCACAACACTATAAAAAAGATGTTGAGACTCTAAAAAGAGTGCAGAGAAAAGCAACCAAGATGATTAGGGGACTGGAGGCTAAAACATATGATGAACAGTTGCAGGAACTGGGCATGGCTAGTCTAGTGAAGAGAAGGACCAGGGGAGACATGATAGCAGTGCTCCAATATTTGAGGGGCTGCCACAAGCTATTCTCCAAAGCACCTGAAGGCCAGACAAGGAATAATGGATGGAAAGAGATTCAACCTGGAAGTAAGAAGAAATTTTCTGACAATAAGAGCAATCAACCAATGGAACAGAAGTTGCCTTCAGAAGTTGTGGGAACTTCATCATTAGAAGCTTTCAAAAAGAGACTGGACTGCCATCTATCAAAAATGGTGTAAGGTCTGCTTGGTGGGGAAGTTGGACTAGATGACCTAGAAGGTCCCTTCCAACTCTGTGTATCTGTATTTCTCTTTAGTTCCTTGTTGGATCTCCCTTCTAACAAGCTTCTACCCATTGTTTTTTGTACTCTGGAGAATAAATCGACCCCGTCTTCCCTGTGACAGCCTTTCAAGTATTGGAAGATGGTGATCAGATCTCCCCTCAGTCTTCCCTTCATTAAGATAAACATACCCTTTAAATATGCAAGCACTAACTAGTCCCTGCCTCATCTATACTTTTGAGAAGTTATAATCCTGCAAAGCTAAGCACCAACCTCAAGCATAACCTACATTTATAGCAATGCCTCTGAGCCTGTGTATTTTAGTTATAGACAATGAAATGGTGGGTAACAACAGCCTAGTGATTTGCCTGCCTTCTAGCAAAGAAATGATTATTCAAGTGAATACTACATTGATGGTCAACGGTACCTCCAAATTGGTTGCTGTAATAATACATTCGTTGACTTCCTTCTGCTGTCTTTGCCCTGTATTTAAATTAACCTTCCCCCCCTCCCCCTCCAAATTTTCCAGGCCAGAAAATGCAAATCTGGAGATCCCAAATACTATTGCTGGCTATTTGTGGCAGTTCCCCTCTAAACCCTTCTGGCCACAGGAATTCATGGTACATAACGTGACACTATAGCAGAAATATTTCTTGTTCCAGGACTGTAATGAGTACGTTTCGGTAGGCGGCCACACGCATACAAAAGGTTAACTTCAAGATGCTGAATTAAAAAGCAGAATGCTAACATCCTATAACGCTCCGTGCTTCCCTCCAGGTTCCTTCGGTCTCTAAAAATAAAACGGTATGCTATTTGCAGTAATGTGGAGCAGGCCAGCCTTTTCAAAGCACATGTCAATTCTTGTATTGTGATGTTTTTCCTCTCTAAATGTTTAATTGAGGGAATATGATTCCTCAATTTTCACTGCTATCAGGAGGAGCTTTTCACCTGCATCTCTGGTTTTGAAAGGGGAGGGGGGAGGGGGGTATCCAATCGAAAAGGAAATGATTTAACCTCCTTTCCCTGTTGTTATGAGGCATGCAATTCTTGGCAGAATAAAAGATGATCCCCCCCTATTCTGGAAACTCACTGTAATACAAGACTTACAATGGGGGAGATCTGAGTTTGTGCTTGGAACAATGGCTGAAAGCCAGAATGTAACAGGGCTTTTGGTAACCTATATCAGTAACAAGAGGTGGACCTTAAATGCAAAGTATGTTCCTGATGGGATCAGAGTCTCTTTGACCCATTTCTGACAGCTCTGCAGCCCGGTGTTTCACGGCATCTGTTGTTCTTGTAGTTGGATGGATCAAAGAAGGATGCTTTTAAGAATAAATGAGAAAATGTGGGCTTCAGTGTAATGACTCTGGAGCAAAGACAGAGCAGCAAACAACTCCCAAATAGGGATGCTTTGAATACTGAGGGCCAAATGTTTGCCAAGCTGAGATGGCCAGGGCTACATACAGTGCTTAGCCTTTGTTTAGAAACACTATATTAAGATTAAGGCATCACACACAAATCCATGATAAATATATCCCCATGGCTACAGATTTATAAACATTCTGTTTCTGAAATAATTTTGTCTAAACACGACATTTGCAATGCACTTGCCCACTCAATTTTCATCCTTTTCAAATACCCTGTTTCCCCTAAAATAAGACATTCCCTGATAATAAGCCCAATTGGGCTTTTGAGAGCATGCACTAAAATAAGCCCGCCCCCCAAAAAATAAGCCCTCCCCAAAAATAAGCCCTCCCTAAAAATATTTAAACGAATGCACAGCCGATCCCCGCCATTTCCTCTGGTTAGGGTTAGGGAGACAGAGCTAGAAATCAGGTAAGACAGCAAGAGGAGCCCCGTCTTGCTCCACGCGCCCCAAAATAATAAGACATCCCTGAAAATAAGGCAAAGCACTTATTTCGAGGTTCAAAAAAATATAAGACAGGGTCTTATTTTCAGGGAAACACGGTATACAGATTATAGAAGATAAACTCATACAGTGAATGGATATCCCAGTCAAGGCGAATGTGAGATGTACACCTTGTTGCAACCCCACCATATCTTGACCGTATATCTAAGTTAGCATGCTTCATCTTGTAGGCCTAGCAAGCTAAGGCTTTCAACCTTGGCTAAAATGACCACCCTCCCCCTTCTCTACGCTGCACATTGAAAGCAGAGTTGAGGTTTTTTATCTGCCCAATTCCCACTGCTTTTAAATGGCACTCATGCATTAAATAACCCCATGTGATATGTTTTCTAATGGAAGCACTTTAAAAAGGGGAAAAGAAAGCAGGAGGAATCAGGCAAAACAGAAGCACCCTGAATTTTTTAAAAACCAAAAAACAACAACAATAACACAAACAGGCAACTCTCTCTATAAAAATACAAAGCTAGTACTGATGTCACAAAGTGAGAAAATCAATTTTTTTTAAAAAAAACAGAGCAGATAAGTATTTTTACTTAAAGCCATATGTTTACAGCATCAAGCTTCAAAATATACCCCGCGAATAATCCTTATCTGGATCCTTCTGGTCCAAAAAAACCCCCTGCAAAGTATGCAAAATATCCACACTATCCTAAAAACAGCATCCCCAAGCATGCTACAAATGCAGCAAATGGGCCTTTCAATCATCATCATGAGGGTCTCAAACTATTTTTTTAAGTATTTGAAAGCAGGACAAGCAGCAATGAATGGAAACAAAAGGAGAAAAGCAACGTAGAATAAAGGAGAAATTTCCTGACAGTTAGAACAATTAACCAGTGGAACCAGTCTTGCCTCCAGAGGTTGTGGGTGCTCCATCGCTGGAGGTTTTTAAGAAGAGATTGGACAACCACTTGTCTGAAATGATATAGCGCAGTGATGCCTAACCTTTTTGCCATCGCGTGCCAAAAATGGGAGGAGCGCAAGGGGGTCACGCGTGCGCATGCCGACACCCATAATTCTATGCGACCCGCCGCCCCCCCACGCATGTGCACGCGACCCGCCCATGCTCCCCCCGCTTTTGGCACGTGATGGCACAGTGGGCCAAGTAGACCTGTTTTTCACTCTCCCCAGGCTCCAGAGCCTTTCTAGGAGCCTGGGGAGGGCAAAAACGCCCTTCCCCACCCCCAACCCCCGGAGGCCCTCCGGAGGCTGGAAATAGCCTGTTTGCCGACTGGTGGGCCCAGAAGGCCTGAAAATCAGTGTGCCAGAGTGGAGCTCGTATGCCCAGCGATATGGCTCATAAATTTGCCATAAATTTGCCATGACGGCTATAGCATCTCCTGCTTGAGCAGGGGGTTGGACTAGAAGACTTCCAAGGCCCCTTCCAATTCTGTGATCCTGTTAATTCGCTACATTGCATCAAATTATAATAACAAAGCAAGAGAGACATGGGTTATGTAAAAGACAGGGCTAAGTAGAATAACACACAATAATACAAAGAAAAACGACAGGTTTCTATCTTCCTACACTTTTCTGCTCTTCCTAGCAAACGTATCCTAGCCAGCAGGCTGCCGAACAGAATTTTGTTGCTTGCCACATGATTCAGCTGCACGGTCTATATATAAATAGCTTGCATAAAAATTATCCATGGTTTCCAGCTGTAGTGCCATCAAGGGGGGAATTCTGTAGTATTAAGGATGTCCATATCAAAGAGAGTGTAAAGAGGAATAGGGCCACAGTTTCTATTCCATAGCCTCATATGGGCAGAATCTTCAATTAAGAGGAATGGGGGGAAATGCTAAAGGTTCCAAGGTGAAAATTTCATTGGCAGAACATTTGTTTGAGCTATGTCACCAGATTATCTATCTATCTATCTATCTATCTATCTATCTATCTATCTATCTATCTATCTATCTATTCTATTCTATTCTATTCTATTCTATTCTATTCTATTCTATTCTATTTATTTATTTATGCAAATAAATTTATTTATTTATATGGCCTCCCAATTCTCTCTCAATGACCCTGGGAAGCTTACAATACAAGAACGATACCAAAAGCAATAACGCACCACTGCTCTGAAGACAACAATCAAATGAGTCTCTTGATGGGCTTCGTCCCACTCTGGAGTCCCCAGGCCCGTTGGCAAAACCAGGTCTCCAGGGCCTTGCAAAAGAGTGTCAAAGTGGGGGCCAGTCTAATCTCCACAGAGATTTTTATTTATTTATTTATTATTCATATTTCTATGCCGCCCACTCTCCGAGGACTCTGGGCGGCTTACACCAAAGACAGTTTTTCTAAATAGCATATTGCCCCCAACAATCTGGGTCCTCATTTTACCCACCTCAGAAGGATGGAAGGCTGAGTCAACCTTGAGCCGGTGAGATTTGATCCGCTGATCTGCTGAACTAGCAGTCAGCTGAAGTAGCTGCAGTAGTGCACCCTAACCACTGCACCACCTCGGCTCATATGATGAGATGATGTTCCAAAGGGAGGGAACCTCCATGGAGAAGGCCCTTCTTGGTCCCCCTAGATGAGTCTCTTTAGGAGAGGGGGCTCTTCTGAATGGCAAGCTACTCACTGGTTTTTTCTTCTCTTTCAGGAAATTTCTCCAAAGCAATCTAGAAATTTTCTGACAATGAGAACAACCAACCAGTGAAATGGCTTGCCTTCAGAAGTTGAGGCAGCTCCATCACTGGAGATTTTTAAGAAGAGACATCCATTTGTCTGACATGGTATAGGATCTCTTGCTTGAGCAGGGAGTTGGACTAAAAGACCTCCAAGGTCCCTTCCAACTCTGTTATTTTGTTATTCATTCCCTGGCCCTTCCTTGTTGCGGGTTGGGTATGTATGACTGGGAAAAGACAGTCCTTCAAATAACCTGCGACCCCCTCCCCCAGGGCTTTGAAGGTGATAACCTCTACCTTGAATTGAACCTGGAAGCAAATTGGCAGCTTCAGCTCATGTAACTTATGTATTATGGATTACGCAACTAAATCCTGGCTACCATGCTTGTTCAGGCTGTACTTCAGGCTTTCCTTATATCCATATCAGTAGGCCTCTGTTCCAGCATCTTCTTGTTCAGGTGTATCCATCCCTACAAGCACCTGGAGAAAAAGTCTCCAATACTCCATTCTGCAGTATTTTAAAGTCTACTTTCATCCTCAAAGATATATAGAAGAGATCCACCAATGCTAAAGTGGAGTATTAGATACCACACAAAGAAATTTATGAATCAGTTGCTGGATAGTAACAAAAAGCCGTATTGAGGTTTCTTTCATTCAACTCCATGCAAAGAAGAAGAAAAAATAGTTATTCGTATTAGCCTTCTGGTTGATTAAAAGTTTGAGCTTTCATATGCTTCCCTCGTGCGTATGTGCTAGTCGCTCCCGACTCTAGGGGGCGGTGCTCATCTCCGTTTCAAAGCCGAAGAGCAGGCGCTGTCCGAAGACGTCTCCATGGTCATGTGGCCGGCATGACTAAATGCCAAAAGTGCATGGAACACTGTTACCTTCCCACCAAAGGTGGTCCCTATTTTTCTACTTGCATTTTTTATGTGGTTTCGAACTGCTAGGTTGACAGAAGCTGAGACAAGTAACGGGAGCTCACCCCGTTATGCGGCACTAGGGATTCGAACCACTGAACTGCCAACCTTTCGATCAACAAGTTCAGCGTCTTAGTCACTGAGCCACTATGTCTCAAGATATATATATATTGTATATACACACACCCAATTTGTTCCACAGCACTCAGGACCTCAAACTGGGCTGAAAGTTCACTTTCCAACAGGACAACAATCCTAAACACACAGCCAAGGTAACACAGGAATGGCTTAGGAACAACTCTGTGAATTTCCTACAGTGGCCCAGACCGAGCCCTGGCTTGACCCCTATTGACATCTCTGGAGGGACCTAAAAATGGCTGTCTGCCACTGGTTGCCATCCAATCTGACTGAGCTTGAGAGGATTTGCAAGGAAGAATGACAGAAAATCCCCCAACCCAGGTGTGCAAAGCTTGCCACATCATACCCCAAAAGACTCAAGGCTTTAATTGCTGCCAAAGGTGCTTCAACAAAGTGCTGAATGAAGGATCTGCATACTTATGCCAATGTGATATTTCAGTTTTTTTCTTTTTAATAAATTTACAGACATTTCTACAATTCTGTTTTCACTTTGTCATTATGGAATTAATGAAAAAAAAAATGAATTTAACATCTCTCTCTCTCCGCCTCGCCTCTCTCTCTCTCTCATCTTGGAGATATTCTGCTGGCTTCATACATCACACTGCTTAATCACTGTTTGCTAATTAAATTGACCACAATGGTGCACTTGTCATTGTACTACACACCATGATATCCTAACCGCAGGGATAGAGCATTATGTTATAAAACATGGTAATCAAATCACATTATCATCTGGCCTAGTGTATGAACTCATCTCTGCTGGGTAATAACCTTATGCAAGATCCAAAAATCCAATGCAGGATAAGGAAGCTCTCCAAGATAAGATCTCTTGATTCTTCCAAGGGCAATCAGCCAGAATAAAGAAGAGCAGAAAGCAAGGAAACCTTCAACTATCAACTTATTTGATTTAGCACCAAGCAGCTCATGAGCCATTGCTGGGCCTCTGGCAAATTTATGACTCATTGCAAATGTACTGTCTGAGGTGCCTTAGGAACATTCTGGCTAGGAAAACACAGAAAGTCACGTTTAGCCTTTTTGGGTTATCTTCTTGCAAAAAGATAAAAATGTTGTGTGTTGCTGCCAGTTCAGGTTCAGCTCTCAGTGTCTTGTTCTGCTGACTACATACCTGACCGTATTAATTTCTAGCCTGCGCTGAAACTGCCTTTTGCTATGTAGGAAGCCTCACCCCCGGCTCCCCAGAATAAAAATATTCTACAGGATGTTAAAAGAGGCAGGATAGAATATTTCCCGTAAAGGAAAAGAAGAGAAAAATCAGCCAGTCCTATTTTGTATCCATACAGAAAACCGGGCCATCTCTATTCATAAACAAAGGGCAGCCAGAAACTCCGAATAAGCAGCACAATAGGCAAGGTGCTGAAACTGACAAGATTAGCTCAGACGAATAAAACACCTAGGATTGGCATTTCCTCTTTTGCCTGTAGAGCCAGTCGTGACCCCTACATGACGCCATAGGAATCTGGCAACAGCCATTAAAATATTAAAGGACATATTCTTGCACAGGAAGAGGCATCTCAAATCACAAAGCCCTCCCAAATTGTATAAAAGCCCATCTGCTCTCAACCCCAATTTGTCAGCCACTCCAGAAACATGCTCTTGTCACAGTTGTTTCTGGCTACCAAATAAATGGAGACCTCCTTTCCAATTGCAGCCTGCCTCAAATTCATTTCTCCATCGTCTTTCTCCTGGCTTGGAATAAGAACCGGATCAGATTTTCATTCCCACAGCCACATTGGGGATTCCTTTCAAATAAACCCAAGCCCTGGGAAGATTTGTGAGTCTTTATGTATCATCTCCTTGTTGCAAAATTTGTCCTCATTATAGGTTCAAAGATTTTGGATGTTAGATCATCCGACAGCTTCACGCATGGAAGAGAACATGGAAGCGTCAAAGAGTGTCTGAAGTCTTCCTCTTTTAACATGGAGATCTGAAGGCAGCTTTTGTGTGCTGAGAGGTACGCCCATCTGGCATAGTTCAGAGAGGTTTAAACACCATTAGTGGTCTCTCACAGAGTACAGGTAGTCCTCGACTTACAATAGTTCATTTAGTGACTGTTCAAGGAACAGACTGTGCAAGGAAAAAAGTGACTTATGACTGTTTTTCACGCTTATAACTATTGCAGCACCCCAGTGATCAGAATTAAGACTCCTGGAAACTATCTCAAATTTATGATGGTTTGCAGTGTCCCGGGGTCATGTGATCCCCTTTTGGGACCTTCTGACAAGCAAAATCAACGGGGAAGCCAGATTCGCTTAACAACCGTGTTACTAATTTAACAACTGCAGTGATTCACTTAACAGCTGTGGCAAGGAAGGTAAAATAAAACGGGGCAACGTCCACTTAACAAATGTCTCACTTAACAACAAAAATTGGGGGCTCGATTGTGATCGTAAATCGAGGACTACCTGTGTGTCCCCTTTCATGCTAATGCTCCAGCTCTCTAACGCAAAAAGCAGCTTGGCAACGCTGCTAATTTAAGCTGTAAACCACTCAGCCACTGGATCTAGTGAAATGAAGGGAACTGCGCTACTAAACAATTGAATGGAGCAGAACAAGGAGAGGAAATGGGTGTGTAAACTAATTGACACTTGGCTGCATAAAGGCTTTCACAGCTTTGACAATCTTGGTATTTTACTGGAAGTAGACCTCTCTGTCTGTCTCTCTGTGTGTCTCTGTCTCCCTGTCTCTGTCTGTCTCTGTCTGTCTCTCTCTCTCTTTCTCTGTCTCTGTCTCTCTCTGTCTCTGTCTCTCTTTCTCTGTCTGCCTCTCTCTGTCTCTCTCTCTCTCTGTGTGTCTCTGTCTCTGTCTCCCTGTCTCTGTCTCTCTCTCTCTCTGTCTCTCTCTGTCTCTCTCTCTCTTTCTGTCTGTCTCTGTCTGTCTCTCTGTGTCTCTCTCTCTCTTTTTCTGTCTCTGTCTCTGTCTCTGTCTCTCTCTCTGTCTCTGTCTCTCTTTCTCTGTCTCTGTCTCTGTCTCTGTCTGTCTCTCTGTCTCTGTCTCTCTTTCTCTGTCTGTCTCTGTCTCTGTCTCTCTGTCTCTCTCTGTCTCTGTCTCTGTCTCCCTGTCTCTGTCTGTCTCTCTCTGTCTCTCTCTGTCTCTCTCTCTCTTTCTGTCTCTGTCTCTGTCTCTCTGTGTCTCTCTCTCTCTTTTTCTGTCTCTGTCTCTGTCTCTCTCTCTGTCTCTGTCTCTCTTTCTCTGTCTCTGTCTCTCTCTGTCTCTGTCTCTCTGTCTCTGTCTGCCTCTCTCTGCCTCTCTCTCTCTCTGTCTCTGTCTCTGTCTCCCTGTCTCTGTCTGTCTCTGTCTGTCTCTCTCTGTCTCTCTCTCTCTTTCTGTCTCTGTCTCTGTCTCTCTGTGTCTCTCTCTCTCTCTTTCTGTCTCTGTCTCTCTCTCTGTCTCTGTCTCTCTGTCTGTCTGTCTGTCTCTCTGTGTGTGTGTGTGTGTGTGTGTGTGTGTGTGTCTCAAAAAAAACCCTGTGTATCCTTAAAAATGAGAATACTTACAGCAGTCAGTTACACAATGTGCAAGGAAATGTAGAATATGTTGCTATTGTTAACAGGCACCTTAGATCAGGTTCCCCCAACCTTTGGGGCACCAGGGAACGGTTCTATGGAGAGAGTTTTTTCCCACGGATTGGAGGGGGCATGTTTTTGTGTGCTGCCTGTATCCCATGGATCTGGGCTTTGCTTCTTTGTGTGGCCTGGTTTCTGGCATGCCACAGCCAGGGGTTAGGGACCCCTGCTTTATTTATATTATTTTATTAGGCCTTATATTCTGATTTAATTTGCCTCTTTGTTTTTTCCTGCTTTTAAACTACCAGTTAAGCCCAATATTGCTTATCGGAACTGACCCTAAACGTTTGAGATAAATAAAATTAAGAGTACCTTTTTTTCAATGCCCAGGTTCCTACACCAAGTCATTGCTTACCTGCAAACCATTTCTCACACCTGGAATACAGGTAACATTTCTACTGCCAGTGGAAAGCTGACAAGCAAAGGAGATGAGTTGTCTTCCAATACAGCTGAGTAGGTTTTCTAGCACTATTAATCAGTTAAATAATTAATAACGTGCTAAAGGTGAGGGAGTGCGGTGTCAAAATCCATCAGAAAAAGATGCTACATTCTGGGCTATTGATTGCCCTATTCTCACATCTTATTATTTTAAGGATTCAAGCATTACACAATTCCTACAGTATGAATTACACGTAGACCTCAACTTACAACCACAACTGAGCCCAAAATTTATGTTGCTAAGCGAGACATTTGCTAAGTGAGTTTTGCCCAGGGGTGAAATCTAAATTTTTTTGCTACTGGTTCTGTGGGCGTGGCTTAATTAGTGGGCAGGGCTTGGTGGTAAGGTGACTGGGTGGACGTGGCCAAATCAATGTCACTTCTTTGCCCTTTTTTAACACAACACAACTGGCTCACCCACAATGTAAAAGCAGCTGTGCTAGACTCAAAATGGCCCCTGCAACAAGCAGGAGCCTCACACAGCCACAAAAAGCCCAAAAAAACAACTTTCACACTTTACACGCACAAAATTCCACATACAGCTTTGTGAGATTTTGTGTGTTTGTGTAGTTAGAGTGAAACACTACAGAAACACACTAAACCTCAGAAAGCTTACAAATATTATTTTATTTTAATTTATTTTTATTTTTATATAAAAGCAGCTATATTTAAAACTTCCTAAACTTTAAATGGCTAGGTCTAAAAAAAGAACTAAAAAAACCCCAATTAACTATTTTTTTTAAGCTCCCAAAGGGGAAAAAAACTTACCCAATAGAACAGGCAACTTTAAGACTTGTGGACTTCAACTCCCAGAATTCCTCAGCCAGCTTTGCTGGGAGTTGAAGTCCACAAGTCTAGGCAGGAAGGCAGGCAGGCAGAAAGAGCTGCTCACCAATGAGCTTGATTGCAGGCAGGGAGATTCAGTTGCTTGCTGATGCATGGATTGCAATCGTCATGCGATCAGCAGCTAAGGTAAGCAAGCTGGAGACGGGGGGGGGGAAGAAACTTTTTTTCTTTTACATGGCTCTGGCGATCCAAGCTGAGTTGCCTGATTAGTAGGCAACTCAGCTGGGATCGTCAGAGCCATTTAAAAGGGAAAAAAAGGCTCTGATGATCACGCGGCTCAGCTGGGCATGGGGGGCGGGGGCAGGGATTTTTGCTACCAGTTCTCCGAACTGCCCGCCGCCATCGCTACCTATTCATCCGAGCCGGTCTGAACCGGGAGCATTTCACCCCTGGTTTTGCCCCATTTTACAACTTTTCTTGCCACATTTATTAAGTGAATCATTGCAGCTGTTAAATCAGTAACCCGGTTGTTAAGTGAATCTGGCTTCCCCACGGGCTTTGCTTGTCAGATGGTCGCAAAAGGGGATCACATGACCCCAGGACACTGCAACCGTCATAAATATGAGTCAGTTGTCAAGCATCCAAATGTAAATCACGTGACCATGGGGATGCTGCAATGGTTATAAGTGTGAAAAATGGTCATAAGTCACTTTTTTCAGTGCTGTTGTAACTACAAACGGTCACTAAGTGAACAGTTGTAAGTCAAGGACTACCTTTACACATCCCTTTGAAAAAGCCAAGGATTTAACACTGGGACTCTGAGAGAGGAAACGAAAAGATTTTATGATCTTGTATTCAATGATACTTTTCCCAAACCCCACATCTGGAAACAATTCAAATTGCTAAAATTATGCTTTAGATTTAAAATCAATGCACACTCAGGATGTTCGTTTCCTAAATCTACCTAGGAAAACGACGACATACTAAATATAACTTAATCGGAAAAGAACTGTTGGTGGAAACCTAGTAGAGAGGAAAGCCAACTTCAAATAAGTCAGACGGAATCAATGGCCAAACAAATGCACTGGTACCAAGTGGCCTTTAGCTATTTGCTCCTTCATTAAGGGAAGTCATCTAATTACACAACCCCACAATCCGCTGCATTTGTACAACCATCCTAAGGATAGCTGGAGCAGAAATAGTGGGGGAGGGGGGGAGAATTTATAACAGTCCTGACAGCACATTCTATGGTTAATATCTAAGATCCATGCAAGGAAAAAGCAGATGCAAGACTTTTTTTTTTTTTTTTTTGATTTATATGCCACCCTTCTCCGGAGACTCAGGGCGGCTTACAATGCGTTAAGCAATAGACTTGCTGCATGTTGCTATTTAAATTGTGACATTAACACAGTATCAGAGTCACCCCAAACCACGAGATAGGTGGTAAAGAAATTTGATGATGACGATGACAGTAAAGTAGAGTAGAGTAGAGTAGAGTAGAGTAGAGTAGAGTAGAGTAGAGTAGGAATAGAATAGGAATAGGAATAGGAATAGGAATAGGAATAGGAATAGGAATAGGAATAGGAATAGGAATAGGAATAGGAATAGGAACAGGGTAGGGTAGGGTTAGAGTAGAGTGGAATAGGGATGGGGATGGGGATGGGAATGATGGGGATGGGGATGGGTAGGGTAGAATAGAATAGAATAGAATAGAATAGAATAGAATAGAATAGAATAGAATAGAATAGAATAGAATAGAATAGAATAGAATAGAATAGAATAGATTTACAAGTTTGTACGCAATTCATTGGCTTGTTATTTTGGTTGCTTTCACCAGACTGCTTTCCAGATCAGAGTTCATCAGCTACACAATGCAGATTGGTTAAATAAATGGGATTAAATATGTAAATTCCAAGTCACGTATTTTACCCACTAAAAGGGTAGCCTCAAAAGTAGATTATTTTTAAGATGTTGCATGACTCATTCAATATCTCAGGCTGTTAGGAACAAATCCTGACCAGGCCATCATTTTGATGGAAATTAACTAATGACAGGTTACATCCTCTGGCCATACAGCTAAATTTCTTCTGATGGAGGATATCATACCCCTAAGCTACTTTTCTCCTGTATCATCCTGGGTTGGTAGGATCCTTTTCAAATTAGGGAATCAGCTTGCAAAATATTCAGCCTAGGAAATAGTGTATCACAACTCCCCATTGGACAATACTCCTACTATGAAAAGAAGGACTAGGGGTGACATGATAGCAGTATTCCAATATCTCAGGGGTTGCCACAAAAAAAAGGAAGTCAAACTATTCTCCAAAGCACTTGAGGGTAGGACAAGAAGCAATGGGTGGAAACTAGTCAAGGAGAGAAGCAACCTAAACTAAGGAGAAATTTCCTGACAGTGAGAACAATTAATCAGTGGAACAACCTGCCTCCAGAAGTTGTGAATGATCCAACACTGGAAGTTTTTAAGAAGAAATTGGATAGCCATTTGTCTGAAGTGGTGTAGGGTATCCTGCTTGAGTAGTGAGTTGGACTAGAAGACCCTCAAGGTCCCTTCCAATTCTGTTATTCTGGCTTTTTTATTATTATTATTTAAAAAAATATTTTAATTCAATCATCATCTTCCATTAAACAGTGTGTCATCTGGGTATAAATATTTTGTGCAAATACAATAGCAATTACAATTTACAGTCATATTTATTACTTTATCTATTCTTTTATTTATTTAATAAAAATAAATAAATAAAATAAAAATATTCTTAACTTAATAGTAATATATACCATATCTAATACTATAACAGTCCTCTTCTTAACCTATTTTCCACTTTTCATATTTATTCTCTAACCATTGATAAAATAGTTCCCATATGTTATAATAATCAAATTGTTCCTTCTCTTTAATTTCAAGTGTTAACCTATTCATTTCTTCACATTCTAATATTTTCCTAATCCCATTCTCATCCATAGGGATCTCTTCATTTTTCCAATTTTGTGCAAATACAATCCTAGCTGCAGTTATTACGTGAATTATCAAATATACGTTTTCTTTACTGTAAGTTTCTGGTAAAATCCTTGACAAAAATAATTCAGGTTTCAGATCGATATACTGTTGTATCATCTCCTCCAACCATGTACATATTTTTATCCAAAATTTTTCTGTTATTCTGTTCTGTTATTCTGAAGAACTGCTATGTAATTATTGTAATACTATACTATATTTGTTACTCCATCAAATGTGGAAAATATTTTAAAAGACAACGTAATATGTAAGAAGGTTTCACTAATAGGTTGCAGGTTACATCAAGAGTAGAGAACCATGTCTTCTATACAGAAGTTGTTACTTTTTGATAAGTTTCCATCCTTTACTTCTTGTCCTGCAATCAGGTGCTTTGGAGAAAGTCAACTACTCCTTCCTTGTGACAATCCCTTAAGTACTTACTGAAAGACAGCTATCATGTCACCCCTGGTCCTTCTCTTCAGTAGACTAGACGTACCTAATTTCCCCAATCATTCATCATACAATTTAACCTCTCCTAATCATCTTTGTTGCTTTTCTCTGAACTCATTTTAAAACCATAGAGTCTTTTTCAAATTGTCCGGTGGTGACCAGAACTGGACACAGTACTTCAAAAGTGGTTTGTAATAAAGTGGTACAGGTAAGCCACGACTTACAACAATTCATTCAAAGACCATTCAAAGTTACAACAGCACTGAAAAAAAGTGACTTATGGATGTTTTTCATAATTACAACCTTTGCAGCAGCTCCAGGATCACGTGATCAAAATTCAGAAGCTTGGCAACTGGCTCATACTTATGACGGTTGCAGTGTCCCCCAGAGTCACATTTTGCAACCTTTTGACAAGCAAAGTCAATGGGGAAGCCAGATCCACTTAACAATCAAATTACTTACTTATCAGCTGCAATGATTCACTTAACAGCTGTGGCAAGAAAGGCCGTGAAATGAAGCAAAACTCACTTAACAAATGTCTTGCTTAACAACATAAACTTGGGGCTCGATTGTAGTCGTACTACAAGTTGAGGACTACCTGTACTATCACTCCACAAGTTTTTGAAACTATCTCTCTAGTAAATTAAAGATGGCCCCTTACCTACACCAACATGAAATGAGGAGAGAAGTGTTCCCTCTCCTAGCAACCAATGGGAATATTTGGAAAACTCTATTCTTGAGGTTCCCGTCTCCTCTAATGGACATGGGGAAATCTGTGGATAAGAAGTGAATCCATGTCCCTACTTCAGGGCTGTCAAACTCCTGGCCCGCAGGCTGGATGTGTCATACGCTGGCCACACCCACGCCCAGTTTAGCGAAGGGGGGGGTCCTGATACATCATGTGATGCCGCTGTGATGACCTGAGTTTGACACCCCTACCCTGCTTGGTCTCCAACCTTTTAAAAAGTAAAATTATTGGGAGAGGGGCAAGAGATCCTGCCCCCAAACAGCAAAATGAGGATTGAACATTGGCAGGAGTTAATATAGGGGTGAAATCCAGCAGCTTCTGGAGAACCGGTAGTGGAGATTTTGAGCAGTTCGGAGAACCGGCAAATACCACCTCTGGCTGGCCCCAGAGTGGAGTGGGAATGGAGATTTTGCAATATCCTTCCCCTGAAGTTGGGAGGGAATGGGGATTTTGCAGTATCCTTCTCCTGCCACACCCACCAAGCCACACCTACCAAGCCACACCACGCCCACCAAGCCATGCCCACAGAACCGGTAGTAAAAAAAATTAGACTTCATCACTGAGTCAATGAATATGGGGCCAGAAGGGAGAACAGGAGTTCTTGCTGTTAGGCTATCTTTTCCCAAACCAGCTGGTCATAACCTCTGTTTTAGCAGAATCTGGCCCCACATCACCCCCCTGGTTATGCTCTCTAGGGAATGATGGCAGTTTCTGCCAAGTACATTTGCAGATTGCATATGGCTTTGCTTAATGCAATGATCTTTTTGCAAGTTCCATTTGCATCAGTGATAAAAGAATAATAATTTAATTTCTTTTCAACCCAAGCCCGGCAGTCGTGTCTTTGGGAGAAGAAACACAGTCTTATTGTCTCTAGCTCATTGTATTTGTGGAACAAAAATGTTCAGTTCAAAGAGTAAGCTGTCATGGGGAGGAATAGCTCAGAAACTGAAGAGGGATGGAAGCAAAAAGCTAAATCCAAAGTCAACCTGCAGATGGAAGGGAGCAAGAGAGGGTTGTGATAGGTACACAATGGATGTATTTGAGATGTTCAAGTTCTAATCCTGTTCTGATTACATTAAAAACCAACGTCATCTTTCTAGCACTGCATCCCAGCTAATTCTCTGCTCTACATCAAGCTTACCTTGCTTGCATTACAATCTTGAAAAGGAGCAGTAAATACCCCTGGGGTCCCTAATTCAGTTAGCATAATTTGTGCACATGCATATGTTGTAACAGCTATTTCAACAGATAAACCCTAGAAAATTCCTAAGAGGAAAGTCGAGCGAGAATCAGAATGGGACGCTGAAATGACATTTGCATTAAAAAACAACAACTCCATAAACCACCAGAGCCAGCATTTAGGACAGCAATCTCAGACAATAACCAATTTGCATTCAGACATAATACTTTATTCATGATAGAATGATTGCAAAATAAGGTCACCAATGCAATCCATGAAAATAGACTCATCAATGCACCCTATCTCTTCTGGAATTTTGTGGTCCAGAAGGTTAGCTTCCAGCAGACATTAAGATCCAAGGATGGTAAAGCATATATATATATGCTTTACCATCCTTGGTAACACAATTACGAGAGCACTGTATATCTTGACTTCAACAATCAATGTTTAATGCTTGAACTGGCCTTTTGATCAGAATGTTACAAGGCTATAGGTTATTTCTCCTTGGCCTGGGTATTTTCCCCCCCTCCTTAAAATGATTGCATTCATTTGGGAGCAACTCTTGATTTATCAACCATCAATTCTTTTTTAACTTTTGACTTGATCTAAAATGGACACTAGTGGTAGTTTTAACCATTCAGTCACATCCGAATCATGGCAACTTCATAGGCAAGTGATCGCCATGCCAGTTGTTTTATGTTCAAATTTACATCAGATTTGTTGTTATCAAGTCAGCGTGTTCTTTGCTTGCCCCTTCTTCTTGTTCCACTAACCATTCCTAGCATCATAGACTTCTCCAATGAATTCGCACACATGACATGGCCAAAAAAATGCAGACGTAGTCTTGTAATTTGGGCTTCTAGTCATATGTCTGGTTTTATACGGTTCAGCATTTCGCTGTTGGAAAATGGACACTATACATTTTTAATTCCTATGTAGAATTAGTAAAGTTTAAAATCCAGTGCCTTAACACTGTGCCCATGGGACGTATGGATCTTTATGCCCTTTGCAGAGATATAAGACAAAATTGGAGGAGGAAAGAGAAATAGGAATGTTCGCTGCTTTGTGTTAATTATAAAAGTAATAAAGGTGAGATAAAAATAATATTAAAAAAAAAATTCCCTCCCCATACCATTAGTCCTGCGAGAAGACCCAAGAAATGGAACTTGTTTATTATAAATGTTAACAAATATATGGTGTAGTTCCAACTTTCTCCTTCAGCAGGGTTATGTCCCTAATGGTTACCTGTTCTGGGTGGCCAAACCCCAAACAACCATTAGATACTATAACAGCAACATCTGGAATTTCTGTTTCTCTTTATTTATTTGCAACCCAAATCAAATACGACAGGGGTGTCAAACTCAAGGCCCGTGGGCTGGATCCGGCCCACAAGATGCTTAGATCTGACCCATGGGGCCACCCTGGAAACAGCAAAGGACTGGCTTGTGGTGCCTCTGCCAGCAAAAACAGAGCTTGTGCAGCTTGTGTGGCTCCCCTGGGCTCCGTTTTCGGCCATGACATCCTCCTGCAGCCCTCTGCTAGTGAAAACGGAATTCTGTTTTCACTGGCAGAGGGCTGCAGGAGGATCCCCCCCAGCCCCGCCCGGGCCACCAGAGGTGCCCCTGACATGAGTGATGTCGACCTGGCCACACCATCCTGGCCAAGTCCTCATGGCCATGCCCCCCCCCAACTCCTGAGGTGAAACACAACCCTGATGGGGCCCTCAATGAAATCAAGTTTGACACCCCTGAAATACGACAACTTTAATCTCTCCTAAAAGTTACTTTTAGCATAATGAGAATGGTTTTCTCTGCACGAATAGCATGTGGAAGCTAAACAGCAGGATGGCAGCCATTTGTCATTGAAGGAGAGCCATTCAAGGTGATTATTAGATGTCCCAATGTTGACAGGTTTACTACCCATCTATTTTGTCCTATTTCTTTTCAGAAATCACACAAATGCCAGGGGCCATTTGCATGGAATTTCTGCAATTCCTACTATTCCAGAGTATGAGTTCCAAAAGATCAAGAAGGAATGCAAAGTTGTGAATCAAACAGCAGGTTATTCCAGGCAGGAATGAATGTAAAAAGGGCCCAAGAAACAGAATCTGGATTGGGAGTAAATGCTATACAGTACATGCTATACAGTAGAGTTAGTCCTGGACTTATGACCACAACTGAGTCCAAAATTTCTGTTGTTGAGTGAGTCATGTGTTATGTGTGTTTTGCCCCATTTTACAACCTTTCTTGCCACAGCTATTAAGTGAATCACAGTTGTTAAATTAGTAACATGGCTGTTAAGTGAATCTGGCTTCCCCATTGACTTGGCTTGTCAAAAGGTCACAAAGGGTGATTATGTAACCCCCGGGGACACTGCAAACGTCATAAATATGAACCAGTTGCCAAGCATCTGAATTTTGATCCATGACCCACAAAGGTTTTAACTGTGAAAAATGGTCACTTTTTCAGTGCCGTTGAAACTTTGAATGGTCACTAAATGAACTGTTGTAAGACAAGGACTGCCTGTACATCAAGACCCAGGAGTAAATTATGTTTTTGCAGCTTTCCATGATTCCACACATGGGCTTCAGTTAAAGCTACGGTTAAACTAAAATTTGACCTAACCTATCTAGGTAGTTCCTGTGAGCTACTAGGGGAGGCACAGTGCTCTGGTTTTCACATTTGCTACTGTTGTAGTCCCCTGCTTAGTGTAAGCATCCCAATGGCTTACACCAAGAGCCGATACTAAAATATATGGCCTCAAACACTATATTTCTACTTTGAGGGCAAGGCAGGTTGAGGATGGTTGGCCTAAATTCTTTGCGCCTTTGAACAT
This sequence comes from Pantherophis guttatus, assembly GCF_059756535.1. NCBI lineage: Eukaryota > Metazoa > Chordata > Lepidosauria > Squamata > Colubridae > Pantherophis > Pantherophis guttatus. The sequence continues at coordinate 90,329,372 of NC_142068.1, read as the reverse complement.
GGTGGATGTTCTAACTCAGCATCTGCTTCGGTATCCTAATCCCACATTGCTACATGATCAGATTTCTTTATGCAACAGGGGAAACTGCAGACATGGACCCTAAAATTATCATGTGTTCACATCAGTACCTTAGTCAAACTTTTTGCCAAACGGAAAGGACAATTCTTGACTGCCAATCACATAAAGGGGAAGAAAAAAAGGAGAGAAGCAACCTGGAATTAAGAAGAAACTGCCTAACAGTGAGGACAATTAACCAGTGGAACAGCTTGCCTTCGGACATTGTGGGTGCTTCATCACTGGAGGTTTTGAAGAAAAGACTGGTCAGCCACTTGTCTGGGATGGTATAGGGCAGTGATGGCTAACCTTTTTGCCATCGTGTGCCAGGAGGTCGGGGTGGGGGGGTCCCGCGCCTGCGTGTCCACATCCATAATTCTATGCGCCCTGCCCCCACGCACATGACACCCCCTCCCCCTGCTCCTGGCATGTGATGGCCCAGTAGACCCATTTTTCTCTCTCACCTGGCTCCAGAGCCTTTCTAGGAGTCTAGGGAGGGCGAAAATGGCTTTCCCTACCCCACCCCCACCCCTGGAGGCCCTCCAACTTCCGATGGGACCGGAAGGCCCATTTTTTGCTGTCCCCAGCCTCCTAAGCCTCTCTAGGAGTCTGGGGAGAGCGAAAACAGCCTTCCCCACCCCCCTGGAGGTCCTCCAGAGGCCAAAAACGGCCTGTTTGCCAACTTCCAGTCCCACCACACAGGTATAGGGTCTCCTGCTTGAGCAGCGGGTTGGACTAGAAGATCTCCAAGATCCCTTCCAGCTCTATTCTGGTTCAAAAGCCTGGGATACATTTTCATCCTTGCCCACTTTTTGTTCGGTTAAGTACAAACTTCAGGAGAATATCACTAGCAGAGCCAAGTGCCTTCAGACAGTCTGTTTAAGAAACCTTGTTTGCTTTTATGGATGTTTCTCAGATATGCTTAACAAAAGGGATCCACCATCTGTCACATAAGTACATTTAAGGAAAACCAACAGATTTAATGTTTACTTTGGCTCACAACATCACACCTGTTCTCTCTCACCCATCTACGCCTTAGAGCGTTGAGCTTGGACCCAAAGCACAAGTAAAAGATAAATCATTCATTTTGATTAACAGACACAGATTTAAATCCAGCCCTCCTGTTGCTTGCCTTTCTTGGTTACAACCAGAGAGCTAAGCTGACACTAAATAAGATTTTCCTTTTAAGAACACAATACTGCATTCACAAGGAAAGCCGGAGAAAGCTCAAACAAGCTAAGAATAGCTCAGCTCACAAAATCTGGGCTCAAGCAGAAAATCACACTTGAAATCTTAATGCTGGCTTATTCTTTAGAATGTTTGTTCTGCAACTCAAGACTTTCTAAAATTAAATTTATTTTTATGCCTGCATCCCTGTGGGGGAATGCTACAATCTAGATGTTATAAAGAGTAATGGGGATACAGGTGGTTCTCGACTTACAACAGTTCATTTAGTGACCGTTCAAAGTTACAACGGCACTGAAAAAAGTGACTTGTGACCATTTCCCACGCTTACGACCACTGTAGCATCCCTACAGTCACACGATCAAAATTTGGATGCTTGGCAAGTGACTCATATTCATGATGGTTGCAGTGTCCCCAGGGTTGTGTGATCCTCTTTTTGTGACCTTCTGATTAGTAAAGTCAGACTCACTCTACAACCTTGTTACGCAGGTGGCGCAGTGGTTAGAGTGCAGTACTGCAGCTACTTCAGCTGACTGCTAGTTCAGCAGATCAGCGGATCAAATCTCACTGTCTCAAGGTTGACTCAGCCTTCCATCCTTCCGAGGTGGGTAAAATGAGGACCCAGATTGTTGGGGGCAATATGCTATTTAGTATACTGTCTTTGGTGTAAGCCGCCCAGAGTCCTCGGAGAGTGGGCGGCATAGAAATATGACTAATGAAATAAATAAATAAAATAAATAACTCAAGAACTGCAGTGATTCACTTAACAATCGTGGCAAGAAAGCTAAAATAAAATGTGGAAAAATTCACTTAACTAATGTCTCGCTTAGCAGCAGAAATTGTGGGCTCAATTGAGGTCGTAAATCGAAGGTTTCTTCATTTGAAAACCGACAAGGGAGAAAGAAATATCCAAGGAGGAATGAAGTTGCAGGGATTTAGAGGACTTCTGAGAGATCACAGAGTGGCTTAGTTAAATTACTTAATTGTAATGCATCTGTTTTTCAAGTCATAACATGAATGTGCTGTCATTGAATGTGCTGTCACGGCTAACACAGTATTTTGGGAACTGGGAAAAGCCAGTTTGAAGATGACCTTACCATTCTCTGACCTTCATGTAAAATTAAAGTATTGGTCTAGCATTCCAAATTGTTGGAAGGTTTCATTGGTCCACAGTTTCATTCACAGGTACTCCTCAACTTACAACTTTTCGCTTAGTGACCGTTCGAAGTTACAACTGCACTGAAAAAAGTGACTGATGTCCGTATTCCACACTTATGTCCATTTGCAGCATCCCCACGGTCCCATGATTTACGTTTGGATGCTTAACAACTGACTCATATTTATGACGGTTGCAGAGGTCACGTGATCCCCTTTTGTGAGAGGATCACAAGCAAAGTTAATGGGGGGGGTCAGATTCACTTAACAACCACATTACTAATAATGGCAGTCATTCTGTTTTTAAATTTTTTAAATTTTAAATTTGTTTTATAAATTTGGGGTGTTTTAAATTTTGTTTTCTGGGCCAAATTATTTAATTGTATTTTAATGGTTTTGTATTATATGTATTTTATCTTTTGGCTGTTCACCGCCCTGAGTCCTTCGGGAGTACGACAGTATACAAATTTTAATAATAATAATAATAATAATAATAATAATAATAATAATAATAATAATAATAATAATAATAATAATAATTCACTTAACCCACTGTGGCAAGGAAGATCGTAAAATGAGGTAAAATTCACTTAAAAACTGTCTTGCTTAGCAACCAAATTTTTGGGCTCAATTGTGATTGTAAGTCGAGGGCTATCTTGAGAAACATAAAAATGAAAATTTGACTTTAAGATTTGATAATTAGATCTGTTATAATTATAAAATCATAGTGTATTTTAATTATTACAAGATATTGTATATCCTATATTTATATATGTTTACAATTTAGCATAAGATACCATTTAGTTATATAATTTTAGTGTTACTTTGACTGTTTAATTGGCATAATTTTATATTAAGCTTTTGTTTTAACTTAGTGTGATTGGCTGTTTTATTATAGATAGATAGATAGATAGATAGATAGATAGATAGATAGATAGATAGATAGATAGATAGATAGATAGATAGATAGATAATCTGTATCTGTACTGAAGAAATAATTTTGTATTTTTTTCTGTTTTGTTGTTGTTGTCACTTTTTAATCTCTCTTTCCTTTTCATCTCCTCCCTTCCCAACCCGTTTTTGTTACTTTGTATTTTATCTCTTTTTGAAACTTAATAAAGTTGGCTTAAAAAAAAAAAGAATCAGCATGATCCAAGTCATATAATATTTTGCAATTTGTTACCAGTTCTGAAAAGGAACCTCTCAAACCTAAAACATTATAAACAAAAGAAAATCAATCATAAGATTCTTCAGATATGTTAAATACATCTTTTTTGGGGGGGTGGGCAGTCTAGGTTTCTAAAGACATTTCACAAAAAATACCAAGCATGCCATATTAAATATTCTAGGTTAAGGGAAACTAATTATGATGGGACATACAAATCCCACTTTTATATAATTTTCAGCATGCTATGATGTCATTTCCAGTTATGTGAATTGCGGGATAGGCAAATCATATCGTACCTTATGTTTTTCATAATATCTATGCTTCTTGCAGGACCACTTGTCCCAATTTATAGTGGCAAATTCACCTACTTGTTTCTAGTTTATATGGAAGATTTCACATTTTACCTTCTTAGGGTGTGATCTAATTTTGTCTTATTTCTTAGCTTCTCCACAATTTGCTTTTTGTTTTATTAAGAGATCTATACTATTAACAGCAAGACAACAGATGCATCTTTTCTTGTAAAGATCAAAACCTTCAGTTTTTAATTTTCTTTTTCTTCTGTATTGAAATAGGACATCACCTTTTCCACAAATCTCTTTCTGGCAGCCGTGCAACAGACTTTAATTCTACAGTTGTAGGTTTTCCCACCAAGCTATAGAAAGCTTCCCCTGTTGAAATGTTGCCTGTCGAACACTAATCAGCAGGAGCTTACCAGCGATGGAAGGATCTCAGTATTTGTTTCATAGTTTCAAAAACTTACACACACAATCTGCAAAACACTATCAACTACTGTCACTCAGTTAATACCCAGTATCTATCATTATTATGATTCATTATTTGTACACGTTCGAATTAACTGCCAGATGCTTATTTAAAATATCCTTCTCCTCAATCACCTCAAAAACTGGCTCTGGCACAGATTCGTGCAAAATTTATTTTGTTTCCTGGTTCCTTTGGAATTTAAAGGGATCATCTCTGAGAAATGGACTGAGGTCATCATTTCTTCTAAAGTGTAATTTTAACTATGATTTGATGTCTTAATCCAAAAGTCTGTGTTCACATATCGCACTAGGCAAAACCATACCCAAATCAAGTTATAAGATTATCATTGCAACCGAATCTCTGTGAATGCAAACAGAACATCTACCTCTGACTCATTAAAGCAGGAATTAAAGAGTGGCCTCTTCAGAACTCTGCAGTAGATGCCAAAAAAAGAAACAGTTACTTTAATAAGTTGCAGGCAATAATGTAATATAAATACCATTGTGTTACACCACTGTACAGCCTTGGTAGTACAGTGGTTTAAAGCACCCTGTTATTTACACAGCTGCCTGCAATTACTGCAGGTTCGAATCTTACCAGGCTCAAGGTTGACTCAGCCTTCCATCCTTTCTAAGGTAGGTTAAATGAGGACCCAGTTTGTGGGGGCAATAAGCTGACTTTGTATAAATATACAAAAGTATGAAGGCTATTGATTAACGCATTGTAAGCCGCGCTGAGTCTCCGGAGAAGGGCAGCATATAAATCAAATTAAAAAATAAATAAATAAATAATGTTGTGGAGTTTTTTTCTCTTTTATTCAACTATATGCAAATAAAGATTAATTATCAATAGTTTTAGAACTAGCTCAAAATGGTTGGGTAACATTTCTTTACAAAGGGAGTGGTCAAAAAAAGTAACAAATAAACTAATTGACATAGTTTTATATTAGATTTTTAAATAAACTAATAAAGAAGTGAGTATATTGGTTGCAGTGACAACTGTGCCATCAATTGTCTGGATAATGCTAGAATCACAAAGTGGAGAGGAAGGAAGGAAGGAAGGAAGGATATTACACTAAGCAAAATCTTATCCAAATCAAGTTAAAGATGATCACTGAAATAGAATATGTTGGAGTGCAAACAGAGCATCTCTCTCTGACTCATTAAAGCAGTGGTGTCTTTCTTCAAGATTGTGCGATTTATGCAGAAAAAGACATGGCTACTTTAATAAATTGCAAGCTGTAAAGTAATATAAAACTCATTGTGTTACTTCAAATAAATAATTTAGCTTTTTTGTGTTTTTTCCTCTTTTATTCACCTATATGCAAATAAAGATTCATTTTCAAAAGTTTCAGAACTAGCTAAAAATGGTTGGTTAACATTTCTTTACAAAGGGAATGGCCAACAAATAAACGAATAGATAACTGAGCATATTGGTTCCAGTCACAACTGGGCAATTAAAGTGACTAGTGCCAGAGTCACAAATTCGATACTTTTGCAGCTGAATGGAATTGATTTCCAATCAATACTTCAGGAAAATACTGATGCTGCTTTATAGTCTTGGCTTTTGCTAAGAAAGAAAGAGAGAGAGAGAAATATCTCTGCAAGGCTATAAATCTCCTAAAATCTTCTATTGATGTGAGAGGGTTGGTTTATGTTTTTCCTAAGAAATATATGGGAAAAAGGCCAAAATCTCATGCAACATATCTGTCCTGGTGATCAGGTCATATCCAAGGCTTCAGAAAATAATTATGCAGGGTATGCCCTTCAATAAATTGCCTACTGGTAGGAATGATGGAGACATTACTCAAACATAGGGGCAGTGGGAGTGAGAAGGCTCTAGTAAAGCAGTGTTTCTCAACCTTGCGACACTAAGACATGTGGCTGGTTTGCTAGCTGGGGAATTCTGGGAACTGAAGTCCATGCATCTTAAGAATTACCAATACGCTCCCACAGAGAGGGCCAATACGTTCCCACAGAGAGGGGCTCCTCAGGGTGCCGTCAGCCAAACAATGCCGACTGGCGACACCCAGGGGGAGAGCCTTCTCTGTGGGGGCACCAGCTCTCTGGAATGAGCTGCTCCTAGAGCTTCGTCTTAGCGCCGACCTGCGTACTTTTCGCCGTGCCCTTAAGACCCTTTTGTTCCAGCAAGCCAGACTGGCCTAATACGAATTTTATAATGGGTGTATGTGTGTTTTAATTCGCGGGCCAAATTTTATATATTCAATTTTAATTGGTTTTAAATTTTATAAATCTATGTGTTTTAAATATGGCTGTACACCTTCGGGAGAAGGGCGGTATAGAAATCTAATAAAATTCAAACGTCAAACTTCAAGAGTTGCAAAGCTGAGAAACACTGGATCAAAGGCTAAATTATGCTTTATGAACAATTAGTCCTCATTTGCAACAGCATCTAAAGCTTCAGAAAGTTCTCTCAAGAAAATTTGTTCAGTTTCTTCCCTGTCATCTATTTCCAAGGATATTATCAAATTATTACCTTTGGAGTTGTTTATGTGTTGGATTGGTAGCTTAATTTGCATCGTTTTCTTCTCTGTTGAAAAGTCTATGAATTGCTTTATTTTATACCTTGTGGTATTCTTGGAATGCAGAGGCAATAATTTTAAGAAAATCACAACTATTACTGCTTCCCCTACTAATGCTCCACTTATTAATCAGTGGCAAATGTAAGACAGGGAAACTGGACAGCTTTAAAGCCTCCTATTAAATTAGTCCCATATGTCATGCAGCCTCTGCACTGTCTACATATTACAAACATAGAGGCTCAATTTGGCCTAGTGGTTAGGGAACCAGGTCAGAAAGCAGAGACCACGAGTTTTAGTTCCATCTTAGCCATGAAAGCCAGCTGGGTCACTCTGTTTTAACTTAACTCACCTCACAGGATTGTCGTTAGGGAAAAATTAAGAGAAGGGGGGGCATGTTGGATATGTTTAGCACCTTGAGTTATTTGTAAAAACAATAAAGGCAGGATATAAATAAGTAAATTTCCTTCATAGCTGGTACCTCTGATTTGAGCAGCCAGCTAAGGCAGTGACCTCAACATTTTGGACACCAAAGACCGGTTCTGTGGAGAGAATCCCGCAGATGTGGCTTTGCTTATTTGCGCGGCCCGGTTTCTGGCATGCCGCGGCCTGGTGCCAATCCATGGACCGGGGGTTGGGAACCCCTGAGCTAAAGTCCTGAGTTCATAAGAAAACTAGCAGGATAAATTCAGACAGAAGGGCTTGCACTATTGAAGATCCCTACCTGTGTCCCTAGTCAATGCTACAATCATACCTGAAGAGCTGCCTGAACCACGGTGGTGCAGTGGTTAGAGTGCAGTACTGCTGGCTACTTCTGCTGACTGATAGCTGCCTGCAATTTGGCAGTTCGAATCTCACCAGGCTCAAGGTCGACTCAGCCTTCCATCCTTCCAAGGTGGGTAAAATGAGGACCCAGATTGTTGGGGGCAATATGCTGACTCTGTAAACCGCTTAGAGAGGGCTGCAAAACACTGTAAAGCAGTATATAAGTCTACGTGCTATTGCTATTGCTACCCTGTCCTTAAATTAAGATACATTAAATCTCCTCCATGCTCATGATCTGCTCTTTAAAAAATGGAGTTAGTTAACTCATGTATATCTCCATAACAATTTTTCTTCATTCTTATTTTGCTATTGGCAAGACAACAATGTCTAAGCACCCACCCGGAAGATCCCAGGAACAACTGAGGTTGTAGGAGTTCTGGGCCACCATTCTAAGCTTCTCAAAGCTGCCTGACCTCCAAACTCTTCAACAGCAAATTAAGCTGATAGCAACAAGAGAACATGCCCATCTGTTGTGCTAGTCCTCTCCATGACAGTTTTCCTGGCGTTAGCTTCCTCGCTCTTGTCAGGTTAAGACTAGTTTAGCCTCTTAGGCATTTTAACAGCTTGAATTTTAAAACAACACTGGAAAGACAGTATATTTGAAAACCTGGCAGTATGTATATATTGTGTTTCAAATGTTATTTTAAATGTGACTTGTAATATTGTTGCTTCAGGTTTGTTGCTTTCCTCTGTGACTTGACAGAACCACCAGAAGCTGCCCGTCACCTGCACCTCTCCACTCTTCTAATTGCGGCTACTTTTGGGCAGAGATTCTGCCTCGCACTTTGAAGTCTTGATACTATAGCTCCACCATTCTACAATCCAACTTTACCACCTTTTGGGGATCTCCTCTCACACCGATATTGTTATGTTGTTTTCCAATCTTCTCTTCCTGCTCCACGGCTGTCACCGTTTAGAGGCTTCCCGCCAGGAAAATTCGGGCTTCAGGAACAGAACCCCATTCCCTTGCTCCGCTCCACAGTGACGTCACCGCCAGAGCTCCAGAGAAAGCATTTTTTTTGAAAAATTCATGACCATATCAATTTTTAGAAATGCAGAAACCCTGTGTATGGGTAGGTTATTATCTGAGAACTGCCCTACCAATGCACCTCTTATTAGGAATGAGCAAAACTCATTGCTTTCAAGAACCTTAACAAAACTGTACTGCATGTTTGGGAATTTTATCCCTTTTCATATCAAACAGATTTTTCAAGAACAGTTTTTTCCCAAACCCTATCACTCTGCTAAACAAATAATTCCCTCAACACTGTCAAACTATTTACTAAGTCTGCACTACTATTAATCTTCTCATTGTTCCCATCACCCATCTCCTTCCACTTATGACTGTATGACTGTAACTTTGTTGCTTGGATCCTTACGATTTATATTGACTGTTTCCTAATATGATTTGATTGCTTATTTGTTCCCTATGACTATCATTAAGTGTTGTACCTTATGATTCTTGATGAACATATCTTTTCTTTTATGTACACTGAGAGGGTATGCACCAAGACAAATTCCTTGTGTGTCCAATCACACTTGGCCAATAAAGAATTCTATTCTATTCTATTCTATTCTATTCTATTCTATTCTATTCTATTCTATTCTATTCTATTCTATTCTATTCTCTCTAATATTTCATTCAGGTCTGCCATTACAAAATGCAGCCTGACTTTGCCTGCCGTATCTGTTCTGTCAAATTGACTTAATTGACTGAATAATGATGTTTTTATTCTTTTCTTTTCTTTTTTCTTTCTAGGTAGGTTGATAATCACGGTTGCAAACTCCTTCCTTTAGGGTTTCTGATCTCTTCCTGAAAAGATAGGATTTTTACTTCAAGTGACAAAAAACCCCAACCTTTCTCGCATCTCTTAACAACTGGATAATCCTTCAACAGCCGTAAGAAGAATCAAACATGAGCCATGGATATAATCCAGCTATCCTTTCCTGGATGCAATTTAATGGAGAATCCATTGACCACTTCATTCTCCTTGAGTTAGGAGGAAGGGAAAATTAACAGCCAGGCATTGTAGAGGTAGTCCCCGACTTACAAGAGTTCATTTAGTGACAGTTTGAAGTTACATATGATCATTTTTCACACTTATGACCATTGCAGCACCCCCATGGTCATGGGATTTACATTCGGATGCCTGACAACTGACTTATACTTATGACGGTTGCAGTGTCCCAGGTTCAACGTGATTCCCTTTTGCGACCTTCTGATGAGCAAAGTCAATGGGGAAAGCCAGATTCACTTAACAACCGGGTTACTGATTTAACAACTGCAATGATTTACTTGCAACAAATGTGGCAAGAAAAGTCATAAAATGGGGCAAAGCCCACTTAGCACATTTCTCACTTAGCAACATAAATTCTGGGCTCAATTGCAGTCCTAAATCAAGGACTATTTGTAAATTGCCACAGATAGCAACGAGAAGCATAAATGCAGCTGTTTCCATTCCTTTTCAACCAGCTGCTCAGATCTGCTGGTTCACTGGCTCAGTTGAAAGATCTGAGAACAATTATCGGGTAACAGCACAAGGGAGAACAATCCTTGTTCAAGTCGAGTGAGCGACTCAGCCTTAAAAATGTTTTGCTAGTCCAAAGGCCATCAAATCCCCTGCCAAGGAAATCCCCCATTCATCGTAGCCTGAGCCCACCCGCTTGATATATTACTAGCACGACCTCCAGACTTGCCTATTCAGCTTTCCATACTTAATAGGCTATCAATGGGATGACTCATTCATAAAATCTGTGGCTGCAAAACTGCAAAGCCAAGTGACATCTTCAAATGTACCGCTACAGAAGAAATGCCAAGGAAATGCCACATCAACACAGGTGAGCTAATATGTAATTATTTTCCTAGCAGAATCAATCCTTGGCATCTATGCCCTGCTGCAGAAAAAGAGTCATTCAAAACATACGCACATGGCACAGATTAGCTGGAGGTTTATGCTTTCAACATGAGCATCGCCGTTGCCCATAAAAGTACATGTACACCAACAGAAGAGAATATTTGTAGCTCAAAGTTGAATCGAGGCGTCCTTGATGCTTTCTGAGCTTGGCTGTTTTCTTGCAGACATTTTATTACCCAGCTAAATAACATCACCTCACCCTGATAATGTTACCTCATTGGGTAATAAAAAGTCTGTAAAAAAAACAGCCAAGCTCAGTGAGCACCACAGACCCCTCAATGCACATATATGCAACAACATGCATTTTACTGTCTATTTATTTCTCTCCTTCACATTACTTCATCCATAACCATTCCTGCAAAGCATTCAATGTCCAAGATAACGTACAGAAATCTGCCTTTTCTTATCATTCACCTACTGCAAATAGACAATTGCCATTTTGCCACTTTTTTAGTTTTAGGAAAATATACTGATTTTGAGTCATTTTGTTTTTCAACATTGTCCATAATGTTAGTACATTTACACAATGGAGCTGTAGGTATGCTTGAAAGAGAATGAAATAAATTGCTGAATACAAAATTCAGCCACTGGAGAGTTTCAGCAAAGACTCACAAGGTATTCCAGAAGACAATCTTTAAGAAAGCAGAATTATAATGTTCTTTTAGATCCTTCCTCTCCCAGTGCTGACAAAACCAAAGTAATTGATGGCTTGATTTGCATTAAGTTATAAACATTGCAAAACTGAACTCCTCTCCAATCATAGGGAAAGTAAACATTAATAAAAAACTAAATTACTTGGCACATACAAAAGTTCTTTTGCAGTTGAGTTAACTTTTCTTATATGAAAAATAAAAGTAGCTATTGAGAGTAGAAGTGTTCACAGGTAAGGGAAAGCAAAGATTTGCTTTGACTATAGTTTGTTCAAAAACTAGAGTCAATCTTGCATGTCAGCAGAATAACCCTGGGGAGTGCTGTCCCTATGTTGTTATCAAGACAAATTTGAACGTATCAAACCATAATTTGCATCAAAACATAATTTGTGTGCTTATTCAATCTGGATGTCACCCAACTCCAACAGATTGGCTTGAGTTTGAACGGATGATCTGAATTGGATGGGAGCAGATCTGCAAATTCTTATAGTAATAAACAAAATCCTATATGATAATGTGAGTTCCCTTCAGGCAATAATCACTGTGTATCTGGGTTTGTTTTAGTGCCTCTGAATCACTCTTGAGTCCTGGCAGTTGCCAAATCAGGTCCCTACAATTGTTTTGGCGAGGCTTTTCAGAAGTGGTTTCCACTTTCTAGACTGTTGCTTTAACTTGCTCTATCTTCCTGGCACATTATGGAAACGTGTCCTAAAAATATTCTGACTCTTTACTGAAAGTTACAACTGAATAACTAGGTTGGTTATTCTTCTGAAGTGGTTTTGCATTTCTGGGTTGGGAATATTTCAGCCTAAGTCTATCTGTAATTTAGATCAAAGGCAAAGTCAAGCTGACTCCCCAAAATATCTGTTTTCAAACAAGCAACTGCAATTAGCCTAAACTCTTGTGTTTAGCGAATATGGAAGATGTCAGCTTAATCTCAGAAATACTTGATGTGTTCAGCCGCTCTGGACAGAGGTGGCATTCAGCCGGTTCGCACCGGTTCACGTGAACTGTTGGCGGGAATTTGGCCAAGGTCGCCGAATCAGTAGCGATGGCCAGCTGGCCACGCCCCCAAACCAGTCCGCCCCCGGTCTCTGCTCAATCGCCCCGCCCACCATGTTCATCACCGCCATGTTCTTCGTGCACGCGCATCCCATTGCCTTGCAAGTCCAATGGGATGCACATGCGTGAAGAATATGGCGGCGACAGCAGCAGCTTTTTACGTGACCTCTGGTACTTTTTGGCGGCCTGAGGTCAGCCGCCGTCGCTTTGAGAGCCACTTTGCCTCAAAGAGGCAGCGGCTGGGAGGCTTCTTTGCCAGCTGCTTTCCAGCAGCGGCAGCTGGCTGGCGGCTGCCGAAAACTCTGGTCAGCTTGCCTTCCAGACTCTGGACCAGCTGCCATGGAAGGTAAGCAGCCCAAACAAAGAGGTGGTGATGGGTGAGGAAGCAGGGCTAGGGCTGGGGCCGCTAAAGGAGGGGAAACAGGGGCAACTGGCGAAGGGAGGGCAGGGGTAGATAGGTGGAAATTCCAAAAGTTTTCCTACCTTTTCCTGTGGGCGTGGCTAGATGGGGGGGTCATGTGACTGGATGCATGGGCATGAGTGACATCAAGTTGGCCACACCCACTCAGTCACATGCCCCCCACCTAGCCATGCCCACCGAACCAGTAGCGAAAATTTTTGAAACCCACCACTGGCTCTGGAGCCCCATGAGACAAATCGCTACTTAAGAGCAAAACTCTAAATAGGAGTTATTTTAGCCTCTCTCCCTACCTCAATTTCCAGCTGTCTTTCTCATCTTGTGAATAAAAGCAAATTTCTTTTCTTTTTACTGACACTTTTAAGTCACTTTAGTGACTTTAAAAAAATCTATAAACTCTGAATCCCTCTTTAAGGGATGCACAAAAAAAAAGAACTGTACAACTGGCTGAGTAAACAGTTCTGGTTAATAATACATTCGTAAATGTTTTTAAAGCCTGTTTGATATTGCAGTAAAGGCATCTGGCTAGAAACCAGAAGACCGTGAGTTCTAGTTTTGCCTTGGGCATGAAGCCAGGTGGGTGATCTTGAGCCAGTCATGTTCTCTCAGCCCTTGAAAGAAGGCAAAGGCAAACTACTTCTGGAAAAGAAAAAACTAGCTGTAGGAGGACACCTAGAACTCAGGGGTGGAGTTAAAAAGGGGATTAGCTTAGAATCCCTACATAGCCACAAGTGTACTAAGTCCAATGTTCCTTGAATTCTGTTGACTCTTTATCAAGCTGATGCTAACCATTAATTGCGGAGATTCCTATACACAGGCCGCTTGGCAATAAATTGGTTTAATTGGACGGTGTGGACCTGGTCTTTCGCACTTCAAAGTTGCCAAGGAAACTGCAGGGACTTGTCTAGGCAGCCTTCTAAAATTGTACATCATGCACAGAATAAAAGAAAAAATGCCTTTAGTAATTATTTTGTTGATGATTTTAATCTGTGCTTTTCTTTATTATGATTTTCTTTTTAATTTTTGTTAAGTGCTCGCAGGGAAAAAAAATTGCAGATTATAAATCAAATAAATACAAACTTGCTCACCTCTACCTAAGTTAATTATTAGAGTCAGCTATTCTACTGAAATCATATAACTCAATGAAACGGGTCGACTAATTGATTTTTAAGGCCACCCAACTTCACAGCAACTCTAGCCGGCATGCAAAAAACAATGTAAAAATGCAAGCAAAAGAATACCATTTGAGTTACTTTTCTAAGATGCGTATAACACTATAAATATCTCAACCAAAAGAACCAAATAATGGCATTCCCCCCCCCCAAAAAAAAATACTTAAATTCAAATATGGAAACAGAAACAGGGAAAAAGATAGTAAGAAATATATAACCTGCATTATAATCTAATTACAAGAATGCAACTTAAAACTTGATGCAAAGAATGAACTGGGTATTTTAACATACACTAAAATACATTAAGTTACTGCCTGTCTGATATGACTCTGCTCCAAAAAAAGAAACATCATTCAAGACCATATCTGATTATAGCTCAGCCTAATTTAAAGTCTTTGGAGTTGCCATGCAGATCAATCTTGGACAGCATAGCTGATTCCAATATATTTACTTGGTAGAGTGAAGCAGAAAGCATTCACATTGCAATTTTTGTCAGGGTAATTGTCTCTAGAGCTAATTCAATTCAAATCTTTATTGTCAACGCACAACATATGTACAATGAGATTGGTTGATCTCCCTCAGTGCACCCCTCCCCAACACAATACAACTCACAGTGAAGACAGAAAATCCCTAACCCAATAAATCATATTAACAAAACACCCAGTCCTATTGCACCAGTGTGAACATGTTACACATTGCACCGGCCCTGCAGTCCATCATACTACGTAGTTATGATGTTATCTTTCATTCAGAAGTCTGACAGCCCACGGATAAAAACTGTTCTTCAGCCTGTTTGTGTGGCTGGCTATACTTCTATATCTCCTTCCCGATGGTAGTAGGGTAAAGAAGTGATGACCACAGTGAGAGTCGTCCCTGAGAATTTTCCTCCCTCTTCTAAGGAAGCGAGCCCTAGCAATCTCATCTAGTGAAATCAGGAGGACAGCCCACGAAGTTTTGTGCTGTGCTCACCACCGTCTGTAATGTTTTTCTATCCATGGCTTGGCTGTCTCAGGAATTCTGGGAGTTGAAGTCCACAGGCTGTAAAAGAGCCACAATTGCCCACCCCTGCCTTATATCATTTTGGACAAACAGCTGTCCAATTTCTTCTCCCCACCCCACCCCATTTAGGTCAACAGTAGGAGAAGCATCAAGCAGAACATTGTGAGCGTGGTATATTGCTTATTTGCCTGTTGGTGGCCCAGAATTGACCTTGGATAGTGGTTAATCTAGGTTTAGATTCACAGCATCTTCTAATGCAGGACTCTCATTTGTGTCCTCTGCGCTTCCTGCCTTTCTTCTGGTGTTGATCAGTTGACCTGTGGGCTTCAAAAGATCTTTCATTTCCAAGAAAAATGAATCATTTCTCTTTCTAGCAGGGAAGGCAGCTGAAAACACTTCGTCGTGGCATCAGAAACGAATAATCATTAACCTCCTCTGACAAAGAATAAGGAGCGACTCTGGGCACTCCCTTGCCATCCTTGTGCAAACAAGAGAATATCTGTGCTTCTCTGCATCTGCAAATATCTCCAGGCCCTTCATTATGGCCATCTTAAAATATGTTTCTCAAGTCAGCAGAAAAGTAAGCCACGTGAGTGGCATGTTTCTGACAACTGGCTTTTATTTTGCCTGGATGACAAAGCTGGCAACCCAGGAAGGAAAATCAACCACCAATTGTGGACTTTACTGCAGGGGTCTCCAAACCTGGCAACTTAAGACTTGTGGACTTCAACTCCCATAATTCCTCGGCCAGCCAAAGTTGCTGGGGAGCCCTGCTTTAATTGGTGATAAAGCAGGCTCAGTCAATTGTAACTACTTTTCACAATGCCTGGGACATGTCATTCATCCCTCAGGCTATTATTTCTGCATATGGGACTAGCCATTTCTGATAAAGAGCTAGAGCCATTTGCTTAAATACGCATGTATGTAGCCTTCTTCTTGGAAGTTTATTAAAGCCACATCAAAAAATAGCACAGCTAACCGAAGACATGCATACTGAAGAAGTACAGTGTGAGTCATTCCAGGAGCTCTCTCCAGCTTAACCCACTCCCTGTGGTATGGCAGGAAAATGCCCCTGTTGTTGGTTAAGTGGCCAGGATCATTGATTTTAATCTTGACTGTATTTGTAATTTGTTTCTTGGTCTATAGCAGAGGTTCCTAAGCTGTTTGGGCCATCCTTTGAAAGTCTGATAAAACCAGCAGACCCCTTCCCAAATAAAATGTATTTAAATGCATAAAATAAACAGCGAAAATAACCTAATTTTTCCTCCACACAAGTTTACAGATCTCCTGAAATCTTTATACCCCAAATTAAGAGCTGTAATCTAAAAGGAAACAAGCAAAAATATTGTCAGTTCCACGCCAGTTCTCATATATCCCAAATCAGTATTTGGTGCATAGTGGCACTACCGCCACTAGTAAGTTGCAGAGAAAGGCAACCAAGATTAGGGGACTGGAGTCTAAAACATACGATGAATGTTTGCAGGAACTGGGCATGGCTAGTCTAGTGAAGAGAAGGACCAGGGGAGACATGATAGCAGTCTTCTGATATTTGAGGGGCTGCCACAGAGAGGAGGGGGTCATTTTCCAAAGCACCTGAAGCCCAGACAAGGAATAATGGATGGAAACTGATCAAGGAGAGATTCAACCTGGAAATAAGGAGGAATTTTCTGACAGTGAGAGCAATCAACCAATGAACTGTTTGCCTTCAGAAGTTGTGGAAGCTTCATCACTGGAAGCTTTCAAGAAGAGACTGGACTGCCGTCCGTCAGAAATGGTATAGGGTCTTCTGCTTGTGTGGGGGGTTGGATTAGAAGATCTACAAGATCCCTTCCAACTCTGTTAATCTGTTATCTGTTAGTAAGTGTTAAACCATGAGGTTCCCTGATCTGTAAAAGCTGCAGAAAAATATGTAGTGGACACGCTTTGGGACAGAACCAACGATAAAGAGCTGACAGAAGCTGACTTCAATTTCTGTAGACCAATCCTTGTCTTTTTTTAAACAGGTAAATCAAGCATTCATTCAAGACTCTGCTAGAGAGAACTTCCCTGAAGATGGGTTCCAGCACAAGTCCGAAAAGCTTTGGAAAACAAAACCTCTGGTCCCAGTGACCAACCCAGATTGAATCCTGTTTCATGCAAGACTGTTAAAACAGATGTTGAAAAAGTCTTGTGTGCTTTCAGAAATGCAGTACAATCATATATGTAAGGAACATACATCATGCCAACCAATGCTTTCTGATCCAGTAGGTGACTCTGTGGAAGCCAAGGATCTGGTCTATAATGGCTATAGAGGGCTGTGACCAGGTCCACCAGGAAAAGCACATGCCCACAGAGCTACAAAGAGTTCAAAGATGGACCATCCCAATATCACCTAAAAGGCATCTTATATTAACACCAAAACCCCTAAATACAAGTCTAAGACATGTCGGTAATGAGTTGGGTTGCGATGAAGAAAATGTCATGGCAACATTAAGGGCCAATTTAGTTAGTGGCTATGGGGCAGGGCTAGAAACCAGAAGGACATGAGTTCTAGTCCTTTCTGACTGAGGCATGGAAGATGGATGGATGACCTTGGGCCATTCCTTCTTTCTCAGCCAAACCCTCTCCACAGGACTGTTGTTGAGTTGATCAAAATACAATGGAGGACAACCACAGGATTGGTTGACAAGTGGTCATTGTAGTGTCACTGTTAATGGTATAGGAAGATGGTCTTTCTGCATGCAGCATTATATGCTTAGAAAATCAAAATGCTTTGCAACTGCCCCAAAAGAGTTAAAAGTAAAATGGGGCTTGTAAGAAACAGAAATATGGAATGAGGAAAGAAATTAATCTTAGCTTAATCCATGTGGTATATGGATGTGATTTCTTTGCTGTGCATATATACAATGAGTCTCAGTGTTGGCTTATTCTGATTTATATGTTTTGCTTATGCTATGCCATGCAATACCATTCCCATTCCCATTCCCATTCCCATTCCATTCCATATTTTCTATTCTATTCTATTCTATTCTATTCTATTCTATTCTATTCTATCCTATCCTATCCTATCCTATCCTATCCTATCCTATCCTATCCCATCCCATCCCAATGGTTAGAATGTAGTTTTGCAGACTAATTCTGTCTTACTGCCAGCAGTTCGATCCTGACCAGCTCAAGGTTGATTCATCCTTCCATCCTTCTGCGGTCAGTAAAATGAGGACCCAGGTTAATGGAGGCGATATGCTGACACTCCAAACTGTTTAGAGAGTGCTGTAAAGCACTGTGAAGTGGTATATAAATCTAAATGCTATTGCTATCAATATACAGTATATTACAAATGCTGAAAATTCTTGTGTTCTAATTAAGCAGCATTTATTAAAAACTGCTTGGAGTTTTACAAATGTGTCTATCCTAACTTATCTAAAATGTCTCCTGTATTTGCCATATTTAGTTTCTTATTTTTAAGTGACCATGTTTTATTTATCTGTGCATTTGTAGGCAGACATGCATAGGAAACATAGTAAGACATTTGAATAATTTTCCTCTGAGGTCTTATTTAAACCACATTCAAAACTGTGAGGGACCTTCTATGATCCTTGGGCATCAGATAAGACTGGATCAGAAGTCCCTTTAAGAACTAGCCAACCTTTCAAACTTTTATCTCACACCAACTTTGCTCCATTATCTAGGAGACAAAAGTTCTATGAAAGGATGAAGAACTTGAGAACTCTCAGAAAAAAATATCTTCCCAGTTGCCAAACTTGTAGTCTGCAGGATTCATTGGGAGAAAAGAGAGCTAAACTAACCCAGTACTGAAAAAGGTGTGTATTATAATCCACCCCTTTCTTCCATATGGATATTTGTCAGGTGCAAAAAATCAAGTCCATACACATGAAGGTCCGATTAAACTGATGTATTGGCACTTATGCCTATGTACAGGATATTCTTAATTAACAGTTAGCCCCTGCTTGGAGTTCGATACGGGTCAATGGAATTCAGGGGAGATTGGATTTAGTTTGCTTGATGCTATGTAGGGATTCTAGGCTGATCCCTTTTGACTCCACCCTCAGGTTCTGCCAGCCCTTCTCCTACAATATTTGAAGTGCCGTCTTTTCCCAGTTTATAGCTACCCAACCCACCAGAGTGGGTAGGCAGGGTATGTTACAGGTACCCCCTCTTAAGGAGCTCCATCTGATTGGACCATGAAGAGGTGGTCTTCTCCATAGTGCCTCTCTCCCTGTGAAGCATCATCCCTGTGGAAACAAGATTAGTTCCTTATGTTGACCCTCTTTTGCAAGGCCTTGAATATGTGGCTTTGCCAAAAGCCCTGGGAACCACAGGGAAATATGGAGCCCATCAAATACTTGGTGTGATTGTTGTCACCAGCGGAATGGGGATTTATTGGGTTTTGTAATCGGAATCTTATTTTTGCAAATTGTGAGTGAACTGGGCGGCCATACAAATGTTCTTAATAAATAAATATCCAATCTTCCGTAATACAGTCTCTTCTTGCCTGGCCTTGGAGCTTAATTTGTTTGCATAACATTATTCCTCTAAAGAGCCTTCATGCAGAAGTTAAGAGCTGAAGGGCAAGGCACATCAGCTGATGTGCTTTGTCACCTACTTGTTATCGCTCCCACATACTGCAGGGAATGAGCCCCTCTAAATCTAGTCATTTCCTCTTTGTGCCATTCATTCCTGGAAATAAACCATTTTCTCCCTCCCTCCCTCCCTCCCTCTTTCTTCTTCTTCTTCCATGACATCAGAGCAAGAAAAAAAGAGCTGATTTCCCAAGGATAAGTAGATGAGACCATCAGGAAGAAGAAAAGAGAGGGGAAAAAATGGTGTATCAAACAATGTTAGGTGATTTTGACATAAGTCAGAAACTAGCATGGCTCAACAGCAGAAAAGAGAATTAAAAAAATTAATAAAATGCAGATAGATGGGGACAGTTCAATGACAACAGATCTGTGATGGTTAAGCAACTAGCCAGCCAAGGGGTAACGTCAATTGCTGTCTGTGTTATGTTGAAAGCAAGCAAACAAAAGTAAACAATGTATTTACAATATACTTCAATTGGAGTTACTGAATGAATTGGGCTTAGCCCAATGATCGACTAAACCAAGCTAGCTGAGTTTACCCAACATTGCAGGCTACCAAAACAGGCTGGTCGACCAAGGTTATCCCCTAAATTGAGCATCTTTATTTAGCAGCATTAGGAGTTTGGTGCACTCATCTGGTACATTCATCTTGTGAATTTCATTTATACTATCTGGGAAACATCTAGTAGTAATTCCTGTTCTACATAACTGTCTGGATTAGAACGTTTTCTCCAACAAATGCATTAACATATTACAACACTGATCAAATGAAATATGTGCCCTTTATTATGGAATAGGCAGGATGCTTCATTTCACATTTATTCTGAGATAATTTATGACATACTCCAGAAACAGTCATAGCAAAATTGAAACCTTTGAGATAGAAGGATAGATAAGACGTGTTTATTTCTACCTTTTCACAGGCCGCTCTGATCTGTGTAAACTCTGAAAGGCACACCACAAACATAACTACATAAACATAACCATCAATGATAAGCTGAGTGGCTGTCCACCACGGGACAAGGGACAAAGGCTCACTGATGACTTTATTTAGGGGAGGCGGGTCTGTCGGCATGAAAAGAATACCAGGGTCAAACAATCTTCCAGAGAAAGGCGTCCTAGAGAATGGAATCCCACCTTTACAAGGTAGCTCCTAATCTACTGTGGGCCATGCCAGACAGCTTTATAAATATTAACCACCCTCTGACTTTTGCCAGCTAGATCTCAAAATTACAGTAATTCTTCATTAACCAGTTTCACCAGCCAACAGCTTGGTCACTGTATTCTGGACCAATTAGAGCTTCTGAGCCTACTTCAAAGGCTCAGAATATGGAGAATGCATAGCAGTAATCATGCCTTGTGGTGATCACAGCATGGAGACACTCTTTCCAATGGCTTCCTAGTCCATAGGGGAACCACTGTGATTGCAGTCATGTGAGGAGGCTCCCTCAAACCAGAACTTCCATCTTCTGGGTCAGCAGGAGCCATGAGTCACAGACCAACTCTAAGATAACTGGGTTTAGAGCAGCTATCGGGAACAGTGTTCTCAGAAAGCCCAGGGAGCGATGAATGAACCACATCTCCATTTTGTAGAATTATATCTGATCTCTCTGACTGATCTCAGACTTCCTTCAGATTGAGCCTGTTCAGGACTGTCAGAGCATAACCAGCATTATCTGAATGTAACAAGACAGACACAGACTTCAGAGGATAATTAGAACTGCAGAAAAAGCAATGGCTACCAACCTGCCTCCACTGAGGACCTGTATACTGAACGAGTCAAAAAGAGGGCTGTGAAATATTTACAGACCCCCTCACATCCTGGACATAAACTGTTTCAACTCCTACCCTCATAGGAGCTATGAGGGTAGCTATAGAGCACTGCACACTAGAACAATTAGACACAAGGACAGTTTTTTCCTGAACACCATCACTCTGCTAAACAAATAATTCCCTCAACACTGTCAAACTAGTTACTAAATCTGCATTACTATTACTATTAATCTTCTCATCGTTCCTATCACCCATCTCCTCCCACTTATGACTGTATGACTGTAACCTTGTTGCTGGTATCCTTAAGATTTATATTGGCTGTTTCCCTATGACTATCATTAAGTGTTGTACCTTATGATTCTTGACGAACGTATCTTTTCTTTTATGTACTCAGACAGCGTATGCACCAAGACAAATTCCTTGTGTGTCCAAACACACTTGACCAATAAAGAATTCTATTCTATTCTAAACATATGAAAAACACATATATCATTTTGTCACAGGAACTTTGTTTTGGCTTCATATGTGTCAGTCACAAAAGACCAGGTCTATGTGCAAAGGTTCAATTAAGCTGATTTGTAGCTGAAAGTCTATGCACAGGAATCTTCTCAACTAATGGTCAGCCCTTGCTAAGAGTTAGATAAAGGTCAATAGCACTCAAGGGGAGTTGGACTTAGTTCGTTTGTGACTACGTAGGGATTCTAGGCTGATCCCTCTTTTGACTCCGCCCCCAGGTGCTGCCACTCCTTCTCCCACAATATGGGAGTGTATATATATCACCTTAAGAATCCCCTTTTGACTGGAGCATCATCCCTGCCATCTTGTATTATTGTTGGTGAAGAGAAGAAAAACACATGAACCTCATAAGGATTCCCCTAGAAGAATTCCTCACAATTTATTCTGGCTATCTTTTCAGTTTCCCAAAGGGAAATATTGCTTTAAAAATGCCCTTGCCTCTATAGGCATGTCATGTTGACTTTGGCCTCCTCTTACCTAGCCACCCCAAAATGAGAATGGGAAATAAATATAGAAATGCAACCCATGCAGTTGAACCCATACAGTTGCCCAGTTATTTCAATGTGGCTTAGCTTTCTTCAGTGATCTCATCATTTGGGGGATACTCTCATTATTTCTAGGATATTATTTCATTGTGTTATTTCTATCATCTTTTCCCTTTGCTTCCATTTTTTTTTTCTTAAAAAAAATCCACACTGTAAGCTAGGTGATGGCATATCTCCGAAGAAGCAGGAGATCCAATTGCTGAATGTCATATCATGACAGGTGCCTAGCAACCATATATATTTAAAAGGCTGGTGTGTGTTTTATGTGTATCTTTGTGCCAGGAATAGCTGGAACAGATCTAGTCTTCCATTCACAATCTAGAAAAGGTAAAAAAAAAAAAAAGGGAAAGGGAAAATATCCATCTGCTGGCCTATTTTGAAGGGTCGTTGATTGCCTGTCAGGTGCCACATGGACAGCATTAACACTATATTTTGTTTTGCGAAAAAGCATTCTTGCAAATCAAAAAAAATATAAAAAGTATTCAGCATTCTGTTTCTTAAGACTGCAAAGCTGAATGGCAGGTTAACCACAATCATACACTTCCTATGTGGCCAAAACAGTACCAAGCAATGATAACAGATAGACCACACGCCAGTAGAATAACACTATTAAACAGTCAGGAGTATTTAGGGGAAAGGAAATTGCCAGTGACATCCACAGTCCTCCTCAAGAATCCAAAAAGCACAGAGAAGCATTATCTGTTTAAGGTCCAACCAACCGACCAGAAAAGAATTAGCAAGAAGCTGGACTTCTTTAGACTTGTTTTATCAGGTCAGATGTGAAGCACAGAATATAAAAAGAGTCATACTAAAAACATAAGAATTTCCCAGAAGGGTTGAGCTGTTTCTCTTCGCAAACCACATAATTCTTCTTACAATGTGTCTTTTCAATCTTTTGGTGTATTTTGGTTAGACCCACATGTTCCAGGACTGAACGGAGGCTAACGGACATTGAGTTCTCAGTCCCTTCTCA
Organism: Pantherophis guttatus; assembly: GCF_059756535.1. Taxonomy (NCBI): domain Eukaryota; kingdom Metazoa; phylum Chordata; class Lepidosauria; order Squamata; family Colubridae; genus Pantherophis; species Pantherophis guttatus. Next base: position 90,306,081 of record NC_142068.1, on the reverse strand, counting down.
CCTCACTCCACCCCCACCTACAAAAAAGCATAGGAAAAATTGTACTCCTTTATCCGCAGTGGTACACCCTGGTTCCTCCTTAACAAGCAGTCACGAACAAAAGCTTCATTTCACACACACACACACACCAAGCAGTGATCTCACACGTGCACCTGCTCTCCAAGTAAAATAATGCCATAATTCAGGACCAATTAGGAGAGTATAGTCAATGCATAAGGAACATGATCAGCAAAACCAACAGAAACCTAGCAACTGAGTATCTTAGGAAACAAGTTATATTTTCTTTTTCAAGGGTCATCATCATCCCAGCTAAATCTTACTGGGAAAACAAGAAACATAGCCCAAGCATTTGTTTGCATACTGGTTTTTTTTTTAACTAAACCAGATGTGATCTACTTCAACTATTGTAAGTTTATTGAACTAAAGGTAAAGATAAAGGTTTCCCTGTCTAGTCATGGCTGGCTTTAGGGCACAGTGCTCATTTCAGTTTCTTCGCTTAGGGAACCAGCATTGTTGGAAGACAATTTCCGTGGTCATGCAGAATAAAACTGCTCTTAGTATAACAGAGTTGGAAGGGACCCTTGGAGGTCTTCTAGTCCAACCCCCTGCTTAGGCAGGGAAACCCTATACCATTGGTTATCCAATCTTTTCTTTAAAACTTCCAGCGTTGGCGCATTCACAACTTCTGGAGGTAAGTTGTTCCACTGATTAATTGTTCTCACTGTTAGGAAGTTTTTCCTGAATTCCAGGTTGCTTCTCTCCTTGATTAGTTTCCATCCATTGTTTCTTATCCTGCCTTCAGGTTGGAAAATAAGGTGAAGCCCTTCTTCTTTGTGGCAGCCCCTCAGATATTAGAAGGCTGCTATCATGTCACCCCTAGTCCTTCTTTTGCGGCCAGCATGGCTATATGCCAAAGGGTCATGGAATGCTGATATCTTCTTACTGAAATGGTACCTATTTATCTACTCACATTTGCATGCTTTTGAAGTGCTAGGTTGGCAAGAGCTGGGGCAAGGAACGGGAGCTCATCCCATTGCACAGTGCTCAGGTCTCCAACTGGCGCTATCAGCTCTCCAGTGTCTTTAACTGCTGAGCTATCACACTCCCAACTGATCTGAGATAGCTTTATGTAGTTAGTGGCTTGTTTTTTGCCTCTATACTGAGAAGCAGAAATCCAAAACTAGGGGGAAAGAGAAGTATGGGGCATCAACTAGAGTAGCAGGCTCACTGGTTCACAGTTCAGAAATGTTTTGCTTCTACACACACACAAGAAAGTGAATGGCAGCTCTGGGTGACCTTGCCTGGGTAGGAAACAAGATAAGGTTAGGTTACTTTTTTGAACTATTACCATCTGGCAGACGGTACAGGATAATAAAAACAAGGACAAATAGGCTGAAAAACAGCTTCTATCCCAGGGCAATAACCATATTCAATTCTACGGTACAGTCCAATATCAGGTTTTCAATTTCAATTAAATAGAACGTAAAGATGTATGTTTGTGTTTTTATTTTTATAGTAATAATGTACACTGAAGACGGCATTTAATTTCGTTGTACCATGTGCAATGACAATAAACTAAACTAAACTACTTCAATAAGGGAATTCTAAAGTTGAAGCTGGACTAGGAAGTCAAAATAAGGTCCCAGAAGTCAACAGTAGTAAACCACTTCCACATCATACCAAAAAAAAAAATCTGAAATCAAGTTCAACTTGACTTAACTTAAGTACAATTAGAGAATATGGGCCTGCCTTATTGAAATAAGAGATCTAAAGTCTTTATGTATCATGGAAGAAATAGACACTCCCATTGTTCACAGAAGGAGATCACTTCAATCCTATCAAAATCAACGGGATCATCAATAATGATCATACAAAGGCTGGTGGACATATACTCTGATCCAGGAAAAAACAACTGTCTTTGGTATGTCTATTTGGAAATAAGCCCCACAGTGTTTTCAGTAACGTTTACTCCCAGGTAAGGACATTTTGTGTTACGTGCCTCGTTATCCTTCAGTTTCATGGAAATTTACTAAACAAATTTATTAAACACCTAGAAATAAGGAGAAAATTTCCGACAGTGAGAACAATCAACCCGTGGAACAGAAGTTGCCTTCGGAAGTTGTGGGAGCTTCATCACTGGAGGCTTTCGAGAAGAGATTGGACTGCCATTTGTCAGAAATGGTGTAGGGTCTCCTGCTTGGGCAAGGGGTTGGACTAGATGACCTACAAGGTCCCTTCCAACTCTGTTAATCTGTAAATGTTGATTAGAGCTATTCATTTAATGACTCAAGAATGACATTCTGTTTTCATAAACACAACTGTCCAGATCAGCACTAAGTGAACTTCAGCTCAAGACTCTCCTTAGTCTAATACTTTGCTTCTTATAGTGGCCAATTAGAAGTTTCTGGAATGCTCAAAAGCAGCAGAAGGGAATATATCCTGCCCCACCACTGTTTGCCAGCAGCTGCCATCTGGGAGCATGGCGACTCTGACCAAGAGCCAACACTGATTCTCAACACTGACAACTCTAGAAAGGCCTGGTTTACATGAACATATTTAATCCCAATATAAAGCTATCCATGTTAACCTCAATCACTGTACCTTGTAATGAATGTAATACTTATTCATTAAAGTAGTTACTTATGTGTACATAAATAAGCACTTCCTTTTTCTTCCTGCAACTTTAAAACTCCTTCCAGCCAGCTTCCTAGGATCGTAGTCTTCAGAAAAGCTTGATCCCTAATCACTTTTTCCATATCACGCATGATTTTATAGATATTAATCATGTCCTCTTCTCAATCGTCCTCTCAAAATTAAAGAGTCTCAGGCATTCCAGCCTTTTCCCATTGGAATGACTTCAACCCCTTCATCATTCTAGCTGAATTTTCTTGGACCTTCCCTAACTCTACTAGCTCCTTTTAAAAATATTGCAAAAAAAAAAAAGGAAGAAGAAGAAGAAAAAGAACCAGACAGTATTCCAGATATAAAATGCACCATAATAACCACCACTGAAAGTTATGACGAAGCTTATAAATTAAGCATGCAAAGACTCAGCATCTCCAGCTTAAGTCAATCAATGAGCACACTTAAACTCCAAACCTCAATGAAGTCATTGATACCGTTCCTGTTTATTTCCATGTGGCTTCCTCTACTGGAAGGCCACCTCACATGAATTCTGCCCAGGAAATATTTTCAGAACATTACAATTCCAGATAAAAATTATGGATTGATTGGATGAAACATGGAGAGGCTTGAAAAGCTCAAAGTGTTGGCCTCAACGTGATCTGTTTGGTTTTCTCTTTTCTCTGTCATTTTTCAGTAGGCATCTGAACAAGAGTTATCAATGTCAACCTAAATTTTGCTTGCTTTTCCAGCACTTCTGAAAACATTCCACAATTACAGTCTCAGCTAGAACTGATTACAGGCAGGAAAGGGAGGTCTTCAATCTGAATGCTTCAATCTGAAGTCTAATCAACCGAAGGAAGATTTTATTCAAATCTTTCTTTGGAATGAAAAAAAGGAACTGGGTCAGAATGAGGGAGAGGAGCGTATTAATTGAAGAAATCAAGTGAAAAGTGAACTAAGTCAAATTTTTACACTGAAGGATATTCAAATATTAAGGGAGAAGAGTCCCATACCATGTTTGAAATAATAGCTGCGATTGTTTTTGTATGTTGTATCTTTCAAGTATCTCTTTCATACATAGAAACTGTTGCAAATGGTAACATTTTCACTTCTCTTTTTCCTTCCAAATTATAGTCAACATTTTTAATTCTATGTTGGTCTGAGTGAACTAGAAGATCCTTATTTGGAGTCTGTATTAATTGGGGAGGGGGCTGCTGCTGAGTGTATTAATTTATTTGTTATGCTATTTTTTTATTATTCATTCATTCAACTGTTGCAGGTTATAAATCTGTTGCTGGATAAGATGGATTTGACAGGGTAAAAGCAAGAACAAATTAATTGTGAAGTCCTTTTATTTATTAGAAGCTGTATTTCTTTCTGTTGTGGGTTTTCAGTAGATGGGGGAAGGCACTGATGGATAAGACAGAAGATCCCCTGCCAATCATGTATTCTTCACCCCCCAACATTTCATTCAAAGGAAGCCGCTGTGTATGTCCATACACAACTGCCATTTTAAACAACTTCCCTTGGAATCTGGCTTTTCAGGATCACAGTGTCCTCAAATTGGCACCGACAAACAAGGAAGGGAAAGGAGTTACTGAACAGATGGTTGTAAGGCTCCATTCAGGGACCCACCTACAGTCATCTTAATTCAGATAGACAAATTTGTTCCTTAATACAAAAAATGCTTAAACTTTTCCAGTCAAAGAAGAACAGTATCTCATGGAGACACACAAGACAGAGATGAACCACAGCAGTTTTAGAAAGAGCTGAAAAATTATCAGCAAGAAGAAAAGTGGATTTTATTTGGGACTAAGGCTGTAATTCTAAACACTACAAAGTCCTACAGAACTCGGTAAGATTTGGATTTCGGATGACATGGCATGTTGAATCCTTCAAACAATCAACTCCCAAATATTCATAGAGATGACCCAAGCCTCTGACTCAATCCATCTTATTATTTCTGAGCAAACATTAGCATGTCCAGGATCAGCGAGACAAATTGCCCCTTGCAAGTTTCTTTGCAAGTTGAACAGCATTCAGTGCCACCCCAAGGGACAATCTGGGACACATTTCATATCTCCAAGTTTCTCGCCTGCCTGCAAAAAAGGAAGCAAGCTCAGCCTTGCCGTTTGGTGACCCCACTTCCAAATGCTGCCCCATCCTTCTCCACCAGCAAGCCCAGAATTACTAAGGACTCAGGCCAACCTACCTCACAGGGCAATACTCTGCATACAGAGAGGGGGGAGAACCCCTGAGGAAGGTGGTCTGAGCTAAAACCGAAGGAAATATAAAGGCACTAAAAGCAGAGCAAGAATTGGAAGGCTGGCTGGCTGGGGAACCAAGCCACCTTAACCTTCTAAAACTTCTGTCTACTTTTCTGGATAGCATGTTGCAATTAAAGATTTACAGCAATTGTTTTAATGAATTTTAACATACGTTTAATTTGTATTTTAATATGTTTTTATCTGGTTTGATTTTAATTGTTGTGAGCCACCCTGAGTCCTATGGAGATAGGGCGGCATACAAATCAAATCAAAATAAATAAATAAATAAATAAATAAATAAATAAATAAATAAATAAATTGTGATTTATTTATTTTTAATTATCTGTAACATGCCTTTGTTTCCCTTTTGAAGTATCAACATTACATTCTTACTGAATAGATTTCTGGGAACTAAAATGAACTACTTCTAAGATGCTTAAACGCTCTTCTATTTTTCTATAACAGGAAACGTTATAGAAAAATGTAAGTGTACAGGTAGTCCTTGACTTACAACCACAATTGAGCCCAACATTCCTGTTGTTAAGTGAATCACTGCACTTGTTCAAATTAGTAACAGGATTGTTAATTGAATCTGGCTTCCCCATTGACTGTGCATGTCAGAAGGTCCCAAAAAGTGATCCCATGACCCCATGAACACTGCAACCATCATAAATATGAACCACTTGACAAGCATTCGAATTTTGATCACATGACCATGGGGATGCTGCAAAGGTCGTAAGTGTGAAAAATGGTCATAAGTCCGTTCAGTGCCGCTGTAACTTTGTACTATCAACTAAATGAACTGCTGTAAATCAAGGACTACCTGCATTAGTTGGTAACTAATAACTAATAACTAACTAATGGATAGAAGTCCATTGGTAGCTCTGATTGGTTAATCTCCAATATGTCTAGGGAGATTCTCAGTCATCCAGGTTGTCTCAAAGGTGCTTTTTTTCAAGAGGCACTTTCTGGTTTTTCCTTGAACTTTCCCTTCTCATCCAAGCTCTTCCCCACCATCCAGCCAGAGCTGAAGAAGCTGCTTGGTTGAGAAGCCAAACGCCTACAAAGAAAAAAACAGAAAGTGCCTCTTAAAAAGAGCACCTTCAGGACTACCCTGACCTGGATGACTGAAAATCTCCATAGAATCAGAGCCGAAGCAGCTACTTGGATGATGAGAAGCCCAACGTCT